>NC_142707.1:33253166-33556196 GCF_055471065.1 Atractosteus spatula
CATGAGTTTGAAATTCATGACTGGGCAGTGATCCACAGTCATGTGGTTGCAAAGGAATTATGTTGTCAGTGGGTGAAAGACCAATACTTCTAGCATGAAGTAACTGACATGGCTACAGACTTTGCAGGTGTACCAGGCACTGTGTTCCAACTGGTTCAATTCTTTGCTTCACTCGATGTAGTTTTAAAAAAAAACAGAGTTCTTGGTTTCCCATCATTTGTCTATCAAAATATCACTGCCGTCAGACAGCATTATGAAATATTAAACTTACAACTACAAAAAAGTGGACATGGAAGTTCTAATCACTACAAATCTGTCAATAAGCAACCTCATTTACTGACTCATTATAAAAACATAAGACAGCTGACAAACGACAGGGGGGCCATTCAGCCCATTTGGTAGTTAATAGCTAATTGGTCCAAGGATCTTATCGAGCCTTGGTGTTACCTTTAACATCATGTCAGGGTAGCTTGTTCCAGACCTTCATGGAAACACATTACCAGCTATCACAAACATTTAGAGGTCTTTGCGTACACTTATTAGTTATCTGGATGATAATTCTATCCAAAGCAACAGACAGTTGTACCCATTTAAATAACTGGGCATTTTAAGTGAATGCTTAAAAGTACAGCAGGATCTTAATCTTGAATTTGAACTGACAACATTATAGTTACAAACGCAGAGCCCTAACCACTGCTCCACACGACAGTAACAAATGAGCTTCAGTTTCATAAAGCAAAATGCCTTCTATCAATCTGCTACCAATTATCAATTTTCATAACTGAAAAATAAAGCAACCTTGTATACATTTTTCTTGGTTTTCCTTTTTGAAGAAAAAGTCATTATGAAACTGCTAGAGAGAAAAATAATACCCTCAAACTGCTACGCAAGGAACCAGATGTTAAATACTTACCATTTGTTTAACATGGAAGAATTTTGTCTTTTCATGTTTAAATTAAGAATAAAAGCTGAAACAACAGCACATGTGGCTGGTTTTCTAAAAAATGAAGCAATGTGCTTTACTGGTCTGTGGACATTAAATAGTGCTTTAACATTATTAATTGAAATGAGTCTGAAAGTGTATAACACTGTCTTCTATCCTTAGAGTTAAGCATCACTAAATTCATTCCAGCTGTTCAAAAAATACTATTCAAGAAAAGTCTAATTCTATTTTTGGCAATCAACAATGACCAAAATAAGTGAAAAAATAAAAAAGTAAGTTGTTAAATTTATAGAAAGGAGCATATAAAATACATTTTATTATTATAGCAACAGTTATTCATTTTTTCATGATTTTAGTGCTAACAAAATCAAATGTATAAACAAAATGCTACTTTGAATGACTGGGCCAGGTCTGTATACTGTACCATGGAAATTAAAACACTCACTTCTTTGGTTATAAAATTCATTAGTTGTTTTCATGTTTTCTCCTTAAACACTGTAAAGTCTGTCAAGCAAGACAGTGTTCAGTAAGGTAGTGTTATTTAAAGGTTTATTGCAGCTGGTAAAATAATGGAACTCTGTGGGATAGCAGACTTGGAATTCACCCAGGTTTAGGCTTATAAACTGAAATAAAGGTAAATGGGAAACACTGCACCAGAAGAGGAAATCATAAAGTCTCTTTAAGTTGTAAACATATGAGCAAATTTCTCATTCAACTGACTAATCTCTTTGGGACCTCAAGATGCCTGCTTCAGTTTGCTAAACAGAATCTAAAACAACTTGTCATGCTACATTATGACACCAAAAATTAATAGCTACAGTATTAACTTAATCCATGTAAAAGCAGTATTACTGATTACTGCACAAAGTCAACATAAAAGCAGGGTGTGAAAAACACAACTGATGTTCCTGCCTAACATCGGGAAAACCAGGTACAAGTTTTTAACACTGTATTAGAGATGTTAAAATTTAAAGGCATAAATACAGTAACTTGCAACAATTCAAAAGTAATTTTTTAAACTACTTTTACTATCGCACTGATCAAAGACCTCTGGCAAAAAATATCTGTTGAATCTGTTTGTATTACAAATGTGATCTTATAGATAGCTCAGTGAAAACTACTATTATTTTTGTTTTACAGTTATTATCAATACACACAAGTGAGCCAGCTCTTGAGGCGGTCATGCAGGCAGCGTCTTCACCATGCTTCCGGAACAAAGTTAGATGAAGAGATATGACCAAGTTAAACCTTTACCAAAGAGATGGAAAGGTTAAATTCTGGGGGAACTGAATGTATGGAGTTTCACAATTAGCTGTAGGAAGTGTGTAACTCAAATAAAACAATTGAATCTGACACTATATGATGGTTGCTTATTGGTTAGATAGTTACAGTGCTACAAAAACCATGTTTTTAAACTCCAAATGTGAACGATTACAGTATATCACCACTATCCTAGGTTTGAGCCTGCAACAATAAAGCTTCATTCTACAATGCTGTTCACTTTATGTCTCAGCTTTCTCACCGTTTCCATTCAACATATCAACAGCTGGGTCTCCGGTTGGCTCAATCAGTACAGCGTTCAACACAATAGAAAGCTCTTCCAGCGGCAATCTCTCATAAATTAAAATTATCTAAATACTAATGTCAGAAGACGTCTTTGAACTACAAGTTATTGCTACCCAGTTGTTTTCTCATCAAAGTGACATTAACTCTAATCTTCCATATTTGCTTTGTTCTTAATACATTACCCAGACAGACTGGACATTCTCTACATAACATGTATAGGCCATGACTGTTTTTCATCAAAGAGTAGTTAGATGTCTGTGTATCACAGCCTCTCTATAAATACACACTTTCACCTTTCATGAACTTAAAACTCTGCAGTTAACCTACAGCTAACAAAAAGATCTATCTAGTAGAACACTTTAAATCATATGCTCTACTGACTTGCATTTAAGCCAGTCAAAATTACAGTATTAACCTTCTTTTACCTGACTTGATACCACAATGCAACAGTCTAGAATGACTGATCTCAAGTTAGTCTGCTGTAGCTTGTTAATAAGGTGTTTCATGCTCAAAACGAGAATCTGCAAAGAAATCTGTAGTTGAATTTACCTGAAGTAAGTGTACCAGGTTGTTCTTCTTTGACAACACAAAACCAACTTTCACAGGTAAAACACCTGTTATGTTTTCCTAGTTAGATTGTAAAATAAGAACAACTCTTATATAAGCTGAATGAAAGAACAGCTTTTGTTTTCTGTGTATACTGATTTGTTTGTGAAAGCATGTCAGCCATATACTACAATCAAAACTTTGATTCGTTCATTAAAGCATCTTACAGTATGAATAAGAAGATGGAAAAGACTATTCTTAATGTAAATAAATAAACTTACTTCAGACTTTTCTTTTTTTTTTATAAAACCCTTCCATTTATAAGATCTTTGAGGAATGAAAACCCCACTGTATTTTCCTAAAATATACACATCATTAGTCTCCTACAGGTATTCACTGCAGACATCCATCACACTTTTTCATGGTAACTGTCAGAACCCTGCAAGAACAATTCTTCCTCATGACCTCAACAAATACACCCCATTAAAGAAAGCTTAATTTCTAATCTTTGAAGCCATTGGAATGGCCTTATTAAGACACAAGATGGACACTCCGGTGGACTGATGCCCCATGCTCCCTGTGCTTCTTCTACCACGAATACAAAGCTTTCTGACAATGTCTGGATAGAATATAGATCCATTTAGATCATTTATTTACCTTGATGTTGAAGTTTTGTGTCAATATACACTTGTGTCTAACCCAAACAGGTTAATAAACTTAACATTTAACATTTAAAAGGAACGCTTTGCGGACTATTTTATCCAACTAAGAAATGAAAGCTACCTCTGACTTACAAATAAGACCAAACACAACCCCACAACAGGGTTGATATACTGTATGATGGACTATTAATGAGGACTTTCTTCCTGAAAAAAATAAAAGCAGGGGTGAGACCTTGCATTAACACTTTATAGGCGAGTTTAAAATAATTTTCTTTGCATATTAGGAGTTTTTTTGTTATATTTACTATTGTTTGACTTGGCAAAAACATACATCTTTCTCCGTTCAGATTTTCCACATCCCCACTGATGTCAAGAATTAGCTATATTTCTGCAGGTGGTGCCCTGGTTTCACATTTTGGTCAGTGTCTACAGAATACATTTATGAGGCTACAAGCAAGTTGCTAAGGTAGGAGGTTTGTTGCTAAGGTGAAAATCCTGCTTAGCAACCATTATTGTCAGAAGCTGGATGCTGCTTGCTGACTAACAGCTCCAATGCTGCTCTGAAATGGAACGTGTCAGAGTAATTCAAGCAATGACTCACTCTCAGAAAGGCCTTTGTTCTACCTAATCTGTCAAAGCTAGAGAAGCTTGACGACAAAACAAATATGCTTTTTGTCCTCTGCGATCTAGAAAAAAAACACCGAAAACACACAATGTTTGGTCTTTGTTTAAAAAAAAGCTTCGCCCAGAAGTACTACACAGATGAAGTGAGACATTTTGTGTTCGTCGCCAAATGTTTACTCTACCATCTGGTTGAAAACAAAGCAGCCTTCCTAACAATCGGTGATCCAATAATTTTGTGGATCTGGCGTGACAGCCAATCGCCCAAGGCATACATGAGGCAAAAAAAAAGTGAATATTGCATCTTGTGAGGTCATTTTCAATCGGCAGTGAAAGCCACGACATTGTGTCAGTTTTTTACGTCACAGGTCAAACCACTCTTACAATGTGCAGCTGCGCATGCCCGGAATCTGGGATCCTGACATGGACGCAAGATGAGCCCACCTCATGGCAGGCTTTCACCTCGACAGCAAACACAAAATCACTGATTGTTCCTACCGGCAAGACATTTGTCATACAAGCAGTGCCTACTGCCTTGCCTTTCAGAGCGATGCCTCTAGAAGAGCATGTCTTTTCTTCTTTCACATTCAATATACATTCAATGGGAGGAAGCCAAGATGAAAATTTAAAATGATATATTTTGATTTAATGTATTTTAGAAGAAAGACTGACTGTGACTGTATTATATTACATATATAAGCATTAGTATTACTAGTTTGGTTTATTCCATTCCTTTAATAACACAAAACAAAGTAATATTGCTTACTGCTAACATCAATCATGTAATGTGACTTAACCAGGTGCGGCCAGCTTGAATACACTACAATGAAAGAAACTAGAACAGAAATGAAGCACTGACTTCAGATTTTAAACTCAGGTAGCATTTACTAAGTTGGTATACATAGTACCAAAGTTGAAAAAAAGGATTTTCAACAGACTTACACACCTAGGACTCTTCTGATGTCTCTACTAGCCTATGAAAAAGAAAAAAAACACTGGAAAAAGTACAAGACTACAGCCAAATCAAAAGGGGAAAACAAGGCTGCCTTTGAAAATTAAGGTATTTTCTTGCAGGTTTCAGACTTGTAATGAAACTATATCCTAACATATCCTGTGACTGTGTATTTGTGTATTATTGTTTTCTGTTTACAGAGATGCAAAGTATAAAACTCACACACCAGTATTTGCCTCTCAAATGCCACCTGTGAGGTGCACCTCACCTCCACCTGTAGAGCTAAAACAGTATATCAGTTTGAACATACACATATATTCCTTCCAAGAAAAGAACAATACAAATATAGGTACACAACCAACTTTTAAATAGAAATCAAAAAAGTTTGATTAGATTGTAGTACGTAACACTTTTGGAAGAGGTCATCAAATTGATGGAACATGCTAAAGATCTTAAATAAACCTGATGTGTATGCACAGATCAAACAGACCAGACATTTACAGTTTATATGCCATTTCATACAGTGACCTGAAAAAATGAGAACCGTGGAATGGACTTCCCCCTCCACGATGGCAGTCCAACCCTGAAACGGTTTAACAACATCTTTTCAGCTAGGTTAGTTTTTCATATCAATCTTTTCATTACTCATGCAAAAAAGCAGCCTTCATCACATTCAACAGCCAGCAGAACATAACATGTTTTTAGACATGTTGTTGCACAAACTCATGCAGCACTATAAAAGATATATACCTAAAGTATTATTTAGGCAGATTTATAGTATTTATTTTATGCAGGATAATTGACATTATTGGAAACTGTGAATTTAACTCATGTACAAGAAACAGTCATGCAGGTATAATAAGGTAAAAATAAATTTAGAGAGAAATTAACTGTAGTCAGTATAAAAGGAGGAGTAAAGTGTCAGGAAAAAAAATGAACAGCTACAGTAAAAGCAGTGTACATATCAGTAATGTAAACACCCTGTAGACATGTAACTACAGTATGGAAGAGGGTTGTAGGTGGAGAAAAGATGGGGGGAATTTCTTGGAACCACATTCTTTGGAAATCTGTGGGGAATGACCAGCTGCACTGAGTCACCTGAAAAATTGGTGGAAGGCAACCGTTTGGTTGAAATTTAAAAACAAGGAAGCAAAGGCAACCACGCTAGCTTTCGAACTCCACTTTCGGGTAAGAAGAAAGCAGAGTCTCTGACAATGCACAATACCACAAGTAAAATGGAGCAAGGAAGGGATCTACCAACAGATGGAACGTGGACACCGGAGAAGTTAATATTTTGTAGTTTAAGCTTTAGTTTGTGGATCCAGTAAGGTGGAAGCTGCACAGTTCTTTATATAGAGAGATTTGTTTAGTGTTGTTAGAGCTCAGAGAAGGTTACAATAGGTTATTTTTATTTTGTTCTGTTACTAGAACTGTGAATAAAAGTGGTATTTTCACCTGACCTATTAAAAGAACCCTAACATGTCACCTCTGCCCCCAGGTATATTACAAATGAATATGTGCAATTAACAAGTTACACGACATTAAATTCAAAACTAGATTTTAATTATCTAATATTAGTCTTCAAATAAGAACATTAGTGCAATACACTGTAAGTCACTGACAGATCACTCACATATGAAGTAGTTAGGAGCTGAGAGACCACAGGTGCTGTTAAAACAGATGATTCAGGCTTGAGTAAGTGTTAAATGTGGACAGGGACTGAATGGTTCTGATTTCTGTTGGTAATTCATTACACCACAGAGAAACAAGGGTGGAAACTGAAAAAACTCTGCCAGTGGAAGAACAGAGCGCATATACAAATACTGTATTTGATGGAAGAGGTGATCTGGAGCAATTAGAGAGTACAGTATATGGAGCAATAAGAGATTCAAGATATACATGACCTACTGTATGCTTTTGAGACAGCAGGAGTAAAGACTAAGTATTTTAAATTGGATGCATACATGGCGTAGCATGATAGCATTAGACAAGTTAGGAAGAGAAAAGACGAGGCAGGCCATGGAATTCTGGATGAGCTGAATTGTAGGCAAAAGGCACTGGCAAAGATGCCACCCAAGAGATAGTACAATAGTCTATGCATGAGAATACGAGGGCCTAAACTAGGACGTGTGTGGAACACTTAGTTAGGAACCAACTACTGGTTAAGGTGAATCCAACAAATATAGCTTAAGAAGTGGTAAAAACAGAGGAGAAACATGTTAAGAGAAAAACAGATTTCTATAGAAAGGGAATAAGCTGATAAAAAAGGAGGTCAGACTAAAGTTTATGGGAGTGTATCCAGGAAGAAATGACTGGTACAGTTAGAAATATGGGGGGAGACATGAATATCTATGAGAGGAGAGGAGTTACCACCATAAAAATTATATAATAAGCCTTTGGAGCACATGAATGGACAAACGTTAGTGTAGAGAGAGAAAAATAAAAACAGTATGGGAGCCAGGACAGAGCCTTGGGGAACACCAGAAGATATAGAGTAAGGAGCAAAGAGTGAGCCTCACCAGGAGAGCTGGTACTTCCACACAACAAGGCAAGAGAAAAACTACACGTACACAGAACCAGAACGTTCTAGATAAGCACATACTGAACAGAAAATTGTCAGAACGGAGGAGTAGATGAGAACAGTGTGATCCACAGTTTATCAGACAGGAAAAAGAGCTAGAATGATTAAGACTGAAGAGTAGTCAACACTTATATGCTGTAATATTTTCTGCACTTAATACTGTATCTAATAAAGATGGCTTTCTACATTAAATAGGCCTACAGTGTGTAATGTAGTTTACATATTAGGCAGAATGGAAATGCAGTACCTCAAATTTAATAGCAAAAGGCGAAGAAACAAACAGCTATGTATGATAAATAATGTGTATGGCCTAGAGTTTTTCCTGCCCACATGATCTCTGGGGCTCCTAACCCTTCAGAACTTGTTGACCTTCTTGGCATCCCTCATCTCCAGCAAGCATTACTGTAGATAATCATAACAGGATCTGTGAACAGTTACTCAATCATGAACTAAATTTGATGGGTTTTGGTGAACAAATATAACAATAGCCACTGTACTCTATAATGATGGATGTAGCTAATTTCCTAGAACCTGCAAAAAATGACAATATTTAAATGATAACATTTAAAATCACAACATAGATAACATAGACCAACATATAAAATCACATACAAAAACACAACAAATGGCTAAAATTGACACTGGTGAGAATGTGTCCTCTGTTAAAAAGCAAGGAAAAACAAGGCTTGGTGCTGTAAAATACAATTTGACAGAGACACTTGTTCGCCCTTATATTCCTGTGGAAAAAGCTGACCATCCCAACATGGGTGTATTGCTCAACAAATGAGTAATTAGCAGCTGTCGATTCCTACAACAAGTCAACTGAAAAAGGAATATCTACCACAATCTGATGATTTTCACAAAAACAAAACTAAAAAAGGGATCAAAACATCTGTGGATAGTTGACAATGAAAGTACAGATGTAATATCACCGTTTTACACATTTTGTTTTACAACAAAAACATCGAGTACCCATGAACTAACAGTTATTCTAGCAGACAGATTATCTGCACTAACACTGGGCATTGTGAACTCTTTAAATGCATTTAAAGTAGATTTTAAAAAGATGCTTGGACTATGATAAGACTGTTAAATAAAAGCATACAATGACATTCTTTAAGGCTCATTGCCAGATTCATTTCATTTCAAAACCAATGCCAACATACTGTATTAGCCCTGTCAAGTTAAACATAGGCATACCTCTTGAAATCAGACATGCATGTGGCAACTATGGAAAAAAAAAAGGTTTTTCAACTGAGGAGATGACCCAGATGCAAACCAACAATATCTGGTTTGACTCAAAGGGCTCTTCCTTGCCTTTGAGGAAGCACATTTACTGGCTGACCTGCTCAACAGCACAGGTACTGTATATGCGTTTTTGAACAAATTGAGCAGTCAACCCATGCAGATTCTAAAGCCGCACTTAAAAATATCTTCAGCAAAGTGCTTAAGAAAGTCACTGATTCAAGGCAAGAGGGAGAGTGGGGATTTCAATGGGTAGGCTGCAAACCCTCCATCTTCCATAGTTCACAGCCAGTTGTGACAGGCAAAAAGAACAGCCTCTGCATATATACAGATTAGGGAGTAAGGCCTTTTTAGACAAGATGGAGGCAAAAATACATTTGAGCCTTCATTCACAAGTTTTCAACATACAGTATACAGCAGCAAGGAGTGATGGTTAGAGCTTTGGACCCCAGCCCAGAAGGCTGTGGAAGCATGGTACTTCACATAATTGCCCCAGTAATGCCCTGCAGTATAATTAAGCCCTCACTGGTTTTCAATCACCTTATCTATTTAAAAGTTCAGATATTCTACTTAAAAGTTGAACAATTTTGATGTCATGATTCATTTCTCTACCTTTCATGACATTTTTACACAAATGTTGTACTGTGAGTTGACAATTATAACAATGTAATGGTAGTAGTATATGTTGACTCCAATATTCTCTTACAATGAATATCTTGGATTCTCAGGATTGTGTAACAAAGCCATTTATTATCCTCCCTACACTCACCAAATTGTGCTAAACAAAATGGAAGCTTTTACTTTTTCCTGCCCTTCATTCTTTGCGGTTTAGCAGAGAGTAATGATTTTTCACAATCCTGTGTCTTGTTCTGCAGACAAAACATGTTGTGAAGTAACGATGGTAAGTGCCAACAACAGTACTTTAATTACAACTTAGCTTATATTTTCTTGACTTTTTATTTTATAGTGTTTAAAATTGTTTTTTTTATTAGTGCTTTATAATGTACATTATTACTACAGCAATATTTTAGTTATGCGTTTCCCTGCAACAGAACACTCGTTTTCAATTTTGATTATTAGGGACCTGTTTGTCTTCTGTTTTTTGCTCCAACAGAGACAGGCTAAACAATTTCAAGTTTAGGTCTATTTTTAAATTACAGCCCTTAAAAAGTTAAATGACATTTGCAATTTATTTCAAACCCTGCACTAACAAGTGAGATTTAGAACACCCCTCATTCAGGTGTACAATGGGACTAACTGGACTGGAACAGATGAAAAAAAGTAATTGTGAGAGCGTCTGTGTTATTGTCATTCCCATCTGTGTTAGATTATCATAAACAAATCACCTATCAAGAGATTCTGAGTTAGAAATAAGGGAGTAAGTTCTAATTATCAAGCCAAAGACAGACTGCACAGAGCTCTGTGTGGTTAATTTGTTCTGTTTGAAACCCAGGCCTGAGTGCAGAAAAAAAAAGTCTAAAAAAGCATCCATATCAGTTACAAGTACCAATTAGCACCATCGATTAGGAGCCTGGCTGGTATAAACCCAGCAGACACAGGGGTCCCTTAGGAGAAATACCGAGAACCAGTTATAGTTAAAGTAAATGCATTCATCAAATACATCACACTGCAATGGTGTACCAGACTTCTCTCTCCCTGTGTTGTCCTTATACTGCATTCCTATTCAGTGGAATACATCAGGAAGAACATGAAACCACTGCCTTTCACTTATCTTCTAACCATGAATGATTCTGTATAGATCGAAGTTTTGATCCAGGGTAATCATGTTGACATTGTAAACAACTGGCCATCTGCATTTTTATAGATTGCAAGTGAAAAAATAAGAGCACAGCTCTACTTACTTCATATCACTCATTTGATCAGGTTCGGTTATTACCACACGCTGGTAGGTTATGTGATTTCTGGGAAAACTGGCTCTAGGTGTGAGCATGTACAGTACGTGTCGGCGTTTGTGATAGTGCATCTGCCCGGCAATGAATTAGCATCCCATCCAGGGTTTACCCTGCCTTGCTCCCTCTGCTTGCCAGAACAGGCTCCCCCATGACCCTGAACGGGAACAAGTCTTCAGAACAGGGATGGTTTTTACCACTTGTAAGTGTAAGAACCACTTTTTATTGCAGTTGATGCCCCCTTCCATTGTAATCACTTGTGAATTATTTTATTATGATCTGAAAATAGCATCCATTGTGAATCCACCTTTAACCTGAAATGGAAATTGTTACATTCAGAAATATTAAGCCTTTATCCTTTTATCAATGTATTAATTAACTTTTATTAATTCCATAAAAAGAATAATAAGTTTTCTTTACAAATAACTGACTTATTATTCCAACAAAATAATGGTCTGGTACATATAAAATCAATACAACAGCACTAATTAAGAAAGACTACTGATGAAATCAGATTCAATCTAGGCACACTGTGGTTTCCAGGAAGCTCTTCACCACACCACACAGTCAGACCTAGAGGATACTGGAGGGATGGCTGCAGGATGTAATGACTGCCAAGTTAATTAACAGTACAAATCTAACTGAATAAAAACAAACAAACTGTTAAATTAAATATGAATATATTGTATCCTTTATTCAAGACATAATATCAACCTGGCCAGCACGGAAAGGAGAAATATGAAAAAAGAAATGCTCTCTTTTATTGCAGTTTTTATTTCTCATGCTTAACTTAATTAATCCACATCATTTAAATGTTGTGTGTTCCGCTGTGTGCTCTAGGTTGTAAGGGATCATGCTATTCAAATCACACTGAGAGTCAAGATAGACTTCTTCATCCCCTCTCTAATAACCCTTCTCAAAAAGAAAATGTGCACAGTCTATCAGTTGCTTCCTCTGTCATTCCCTCACACGGCTGCTTCTAACACTGATGCTACACATTCCATGACGCTACTACTAGAACGACTAGTAGTAGTAGTTTTACTAGATGGGGACTCCCAGAAGCCTGCTTTGCTGGTCTGCAAATCATCACCTGACCAATTGTTCTTTTTCAAACTGGCCAGGTGAGTGAGGGCGGCACTCGTTCCCCGCAGGTTTCTGGGGAACGTAGTTCAGACAAGAGCTGTCATCTTGTCCAGACCTGCAGTTCTAGCTCACATTGCTTATAATCAGAACCTCAGACAGTGACTTTGCCTTTGGCACACATGCGTATTTTATCATGGAAATTCTCCTAACACCTCAGGAACACTGAAACTAAAATCACTCTTACTGTATAAAAAACCTGCGAATTTGCCTCCTTATCTGGAATCCTGCTGCACACCACCCTCAAGACCAGGTAAAAGACAGCTGAACAGCCATAATTCAACCTGGTACTGAGCAATGTTCCTAGAAGGAAGGAGGAGTATTCCACATTATACTCCTATATACTAGCTACTGAAAGACACGCAAGAGACTGTTCCAATGCTGTACAGATCTTCCACTCTAGAAGAAACAAAAGAAAGTCAAAATATGATACACTTTGGATGGGACGCAAGTCCACCACAGGGTACACACAGACACAATCACACCTACTCACACCAGGGTCAATTTTCCCAGAAGCCAATTAACCTACCAGCATTCCTTTGGACTGTGGGAGGGAACCCATGTGAATATGGGGAGAACATGAAAGCTTCATGCAGACAGCACCACAGGAACTGAATCCAGGGCCTAAGCACTGCAAGGCAACAATGCTAGCCACTGTGCCACCCGACAGTTATCAAGATAACACAAAATCATGCATACAGTAAATGAGGTTGAAAATTGTCAAGATTGAAAATTCAATCTGCACAAAGATTATCATTATGTGCAATTTAATAGAAATATCTCATCAAAAATGATTTCCTCATTGCTGGGCTCACCCAGAGAAAATACTCAGCTTTTTAAATGTAAAAATCAACTCTGACAACACACAAAGCAATTCCTAGTCTGAGCTGGTTTCTAAATTTTGGACTCTTTGAAGATGTCAATCTGATCATTCTCCATAAAGACACAGAGCTATGGTTCATTATGTCACAAGGAGCTGTACATTCTTGTTTTCATTTTTTTCCATTACACTTACTGCATTATAATTTTGAAAAGTAACACAGTATGTACAGTACCTCTACGTAAAATGGCAAGGATCTGTGCTCTGGGATTATTATATGCAAGTGCAATGCAGTTTTTAATATATATTATAATCTTCCCAAATCCCTCTGAAATGTCTATGCAGAATTATTTTTCACATTCTAGCCAGACAAAATTGTAATGTGGATGCACAATCTATTAATTCTTGAGCAATAAGAAGTAACAGATTTCACATTTATGTAGCAAGCCCTGTCTCTATGTAACTGGGAATCGCAAAGTAAGCATCAAAATCCAAAGTGGAGACTGACATAAGAGATTTTTTTTTAAATCAACAGAAGTGATATTTAATTTCTTTTGCGCTGCTGATAATTTACAGATATAATTTCCTCCTCAACATTATTTTTGACATAACGTAAAGAAAACATTGAACACAAATGTGTGAAAATCATTACATCAAAACAAATGTCCTTTCCACAATTTTACTGTTTGTTCTCTTTCTTTAAGTACTATTTCTGGGGGAGAAAACCTTGAAAGTGAGGTTTAAAAACTACAAATTACAGGAACAATGTACCCTCCCCTCCCCCACTCCCATCATTCTCAAGTGACGAAAATCCAAAGGAATTAGAAAGCACACAACACTCCTGTAGGTTTCTATACACATATAAGAAACATACAAGATTATCCTGAAACTTTTGGTTCTTAATTAGAATGTGAGGGAATTCTGTAACTTTACTACAGCAGGAACCGATCTAATAATGTGCTACATAGTAAAACTAAAGTAATAGTTCTGTTATTTTACTTGCCAGATTTTAAAGAGCTCTCCTCCTACCTGAAAAGTCTAGGTTAGTTAAAGGTGACAACTTTCTTCATGCTTATTGAGAGTATCCTGATAAAGTCAGAGGCTACCTCACTTAAATTTTACATCAACACAGATGTACAAAATATCAACCCAGTAAGAAACTCCTAAATACACAAAAAAGAAAACATCATTTTTCAGTACGTCTTTCCACTTGATGTCATTAATGTCTGAAAGTATAGCACAACAGGCCTCAATGTGTCTGAATTCAATTTCTGAAGTTTAGAGTTTCTAAGCCTGGTGTAGGGTTTAGAGTTTCTAAACCTGAGATATTGCATTAAGTTCTCCCTTCCGTTCTAGCAACTGAAATATTCTTATTTTTTTTCTGCCAGGTATGGCGAGAAAGGTCCCACCATATTATTTGTTCAAATCTAGAGTGAAAACACGTCTGTTACAGAATTTCTCTTGAACATCCCATTACCACTAATTTGAAAACTGCTAATCGCTGATGACTTTCCATTGGTGGCAGACTCATGACATTCAGCTACCTACTGGATGTGTCAAATACATTTTCAAACATATATTTCTAATCCTTCTGAAGACGACGCAGTTTACCGTATTTTTCAATCAAGTCTAGATAATGAAACAGACAGTTCCATTGACATCTCACTATGAAATCTTGTTCTGCAAATCTTAAAAGTTTCCAAGATGTTCATGATTGTCAATGTCACAAAAAAGTATCATAAACAGAGGGCTTCTTTTGTCAAGTTACAGTATTAATTAATTATGGTAGGTACTTTCGTTGTAAATTAATTTATGTATTTCAGTTTTTAATGTATTTTTAAACAAATTATACTGCACCTTTGCTATACTTGATTGTATCATTATTTTCCAACAGAGTCAATAGAAATGCTCTCTCTTAAACATCCATCCAGTTTCTAAGCACTTCATCCAATTCAGGGTCATGGGTCTCTTTCACACATATTCAGAAATTTAAAAAGTAAAACAATCTTTCCATTTTTGTAAATCAACCAGCCACAACACCACATATGATTTTTTTGACAGGAGCTAAACAACAAGTTCCGTCACCCTTAGAACTATGTTACAAAATAAAAACATATGGAAAGCGTAATTAAAATCCATTTAAATGAAAAACTGCATGGTTAAGTGGTTTGTTACAGGAACATTTTCCATACTTAAATCTACATTCACTTAACCATATCCATGGTCTTATAATATTTACACTGGCTCATGAGAACTTTGAGTTATTTTATTGAATGTTACACATTAACCTAAAATATGTGCCTGTCAGAAAACCAAGACATTCATGTAAAAAGAGAAAGCTAAAGGAAATAGCTACATGTATGGACACAAATTAATTTCTGAACAAAAGTCAGTTGGTAGCAAGGCATGTGTTTAGATATTTAACAATGCAAAAATAAAAACCAGCTTCATTCAAATAGGACTTCTTATGGGCTGGAAGAGCGGAGACCACCATCTTGAGCAATAGAACAAGGTGAAATTGGCAGAAGACTTGCCATTTGTTGTTCCCTTATCTGAACCCTTTCACTGTCGATATCATTGCTCCATTTCTGTCTGCACCAGGTTATTTCAGGCAACTCATGTTGCTAAGCAACGAGACTGTGAGAGCTCTGCTGCATACTGCTGAGGATGGAGAAGTTCCCCCGACAAAATAGGTGCTGTTTGTGTGCATCCCCTCTCTCATGACCATAATGAGTCAAGGTGTAAAATACAAACAACATCAAAGCATAAGCAAAAGCCTCGAATGCAGCCGCACGTATTGTTTTAGAGAAAAACTAAACTGTGTATGGTGAACCGCTGCAGTATACTAGATTTATTTTCTTCACTTATACACACCCAATAACTTAATTACTGTTGGAAATCATAATTTTGCAAATAGATCTGTTCATAAATGAGGTGCAATGATTTTAATATGTTTTTGATGACATTCTCAACTACTGTATAACACAGCAGGCCTCAGTGTGACTCAATTCAAAGAGTGTTCCCAGAACACAGTATCTGGGACAAAAAAACAGGAAAATGGCCTCATTGGGTAAATAAAATGTTCATTTTAAACAAAGCATAAGCTAAATATACAATTAAAGAAAAATTAAGTACAGCAACAGAAGATCATTTTTTAAAGTTCTTACTTATGGGGACATACTGTACAGTAGGATGCCAAGTGATAAATTCAGTTTCTGACGAACTCTATCCAAAAATGTAATTACTCAGCAATAAATTATGGGAGATAACAGTTTTCTTTTCCATTACTACAATCAATCCATTACTACAACATTTCAATCTTTCTCAGTCAGCGTGATCCATAAGAGAACTTAAACATTTATGTTGATCTAAAGAGATCTGTAAAAAACAGGAACCTAGAAAAGACACTAGTGCAGTCCCAAAATATCATTTTATTCATTTTCAGATATAGCCCAAGAATGTAAAATCTCATTTCCACCATCCCACTTTGTAATACATCCCAGCTTGACCATCTGGCATAAATTTGTACCAGTTCATTTGGACTGAATTATTTCTCTAAATTAAACTATCTACAGCTGTAATCGATATACATTAAAAGCTTTACTGGCCCTTTTACTAATGAGAAAGCCCTACTAAATGGCATTTTCTCCATAATCATAGAGCAAGTTACTACAAAATCATCCTTTACCTTCTTCGGAACAATGCAGGCTCAAGTACTGTCAACATCCACCGTAGCCCAGGCATACTATTGTGTATCATCTTTGCCTGGTTTTGTTTCAAAATAATTACGCCATGCTGACATTTTACTGTAGGTGCAGCCTCAGTCTTATTCCACATTGCCTCATGTGCATATCCTCTTTCACCTGTCTGTTCTCTGGAGTAATTTACAATATTAAGCTACCAAGTAACTTTTAGTCTTGTTTAAGTTGGTTGTGGAAGTCTAAAAACAGAAACAAATTGAAAATAAGGACCATATTTTTTATACACCCAAAATGAAACTGAATGCTCAATAAAAGTATGAACAACTATTAATAGTAAATGTAATCATTACACATGGAAGCACAGGGCATCTCTTTTGCTGTCTTTTTCTTGTATTTCTACATGTTGTATTTCTTGTATTGTATATCTGCAAATACATACAGTACTGCATTACGTTTGTGATGTATCCTGCAATTCTTTTAGAGAATCTTATTTACTAACGCCCAGCTACAGTCAACCAGAAGTTTATAATAACAAAAATGTATTATTTAAGTTACCCTAACTTCCAAAATTAAATAGAAAAGTTTGTTTCTTTCTGTCAAAATTTGTTTCTTTCTGTCATTTCACAATGGTAAATAGCATAATAGGACATATTTTTGCAGTAAAATATCTGGTAATTGTCATGGATCAAGTTCAAATCCTTGTTTTGTGTCATTTTGAAAATTGAACAACCCCTTAAGATTTGTGGTATGAAATCCATCCATACTGTGTCCATCTCTAAACTACATCTTGTGAAGATCTGGAGTTAACCTCAACTTTATTAGCAATCTCCTACAAGGAATCATATTCGAGCTAATGTTGAGAACTAAACAATATTACCTCACTGTCTTACCAAAATATGTTGTAGCCATAACTCAATGCCTTAAAACGGGATTTGACAGGAAGGAAACAGTCAGCATTTTGTGTTGGTGCAAGTAAATTTAAGAATTGCCATCAGAGAAGTGAACACTTCACTTTGACCATGGTGACATATAACCTGTCCCTAGTAATATATTCACGGTAAGGGAGGTCTGAACCGAATTACAATTAATTATCTTGCTCAAATGATCTAAAATACATGATGAATTTGTAAATTTGGGGAAAAAAAGACTATTAAATAGTTTAGTGTTACAGTTCTGAATGGATTTTAATGATCCCCTAAAACGTCTAATGTCTACTACTACCCCTAAAGGAATGTGGTCTCCTTGACAATTATAAAGCTAATACAGTCCACACAAGATGAGGTGGAAATTGTTTAGTACTGATTTCAAATGCCTTTACATAAATTCCTAATTTAATAGATCATGACTGTATAGATCTTAAGAAAAACCTTGCTGCAGGTACAAGTGCTAAGATTTCTTAAAAAACTACAAAATACACATGCAAAAACAAAATTCTGCAAGCAGCTACACTCCTGTCTAGACCATTTTGTGTTCTCTTTGCTTTCTCTCTTCAGTAAAGTTTTGATAATGTCTCTCACTTAAATGTTCATATGTGAAACCAACATTAGTGGACTAGTCACACTCAAGCAAACAAAGCAAAACATGCAGTATTTTTTATTACATTCACACATTGTGAGAGTCTTTAGTAAAGAGTCTTTTTAACACACTATATCAATTATATTGGATATACAGTACACAAGACAGTCAATGTGTCAATAATTAAACTATTATTCTGTTGCATTTATATAGGCCATTAGCCTATTTACCAAGTACACTATCTATAGCAGTTCCCAAAAATAACATTCCTTCTTATTTACAGTAGGAAGTTTAATGGCAAGCATAATCTATTACTACACGGGAGAAAACAAAGGTTTCTCCTATTGTGAAGGTTAGAAAGCCAGAGTTGCAAGAGTCCTAAATTGTATTTTAAAGTGCACAGATACACTCTTATTAGCAAATGAACAAAAATAAGAAAGTTTTGTTCTGGTACTACTACTAGCAAAAAAAAAGTCCAGATCTTTGAAAGTATGAAAGACATTGTAAATGTGCTAGATTTAAGTCCAAAATAATCCGTGAATCTTTTTCATGTCACGTCTTCAGTTTGTTAATTACATACCAAGAACCATGGAAAATATTAAGATAAACTGCATAGAAACTCACCATACTGACTGTGAGGAAGGAATGTCACTGGCAGAAGCCCACTTAAGATACTGGCAATTTCACCGTTCTGGTAATTCTGGTAATCTGAACCCAAAGAAGCCAAGCACCACAATCAAGAGAGACCTGCATACCTTTCTGAACCAAGATTCATGTAATCTGTGACATATTTATATTATTCTATAATATAAATATTATGTGAAATTACTTATATTATTATCCCAGACATCTTTTCTCCACCATCAACAGTTTGCTAAAGCCAAACTGCCCCACCACATTACCTGCCTCATCCCAACTTTGCAGATTTCTTAAGCTCCAAGATCAACAACATCCGGCATCACATTCTCGCCACTACGCATATCATTTCCATACCTCTTCCCTCCTTATCCAACTTTTCTGGTTCCCTCCTCTCCAACTTCTCTCTTCTTGACTCAGCATCCCTCAATAAACTAGTTACACACATGTAACCCACCACATCTATTTTAGGTCCCATTCCCACTACTTTATTTCAGTCTTGTTTCTCTTCTCTCTGTCCTATTTTCCTCGATATTATAAATGAATCCTTGAGCACTGGCATTGTACCAACGGTCCTCAAAACTGCTGCCATTACCCCCGTGCCAAAAAAAGCCTAACATGGCTTTCGACAATATCAACAATTTTCGCCCCATCTCCAACTCACGCTTTCTTGCAAAAATTCTAGAACGTGCTGTCACATTTCAGTTACATAACCACCTCATGGCAAATAACCTTTTCGAACCCCTCCAATCTGGTTTCCATCAACTTCACAGCACAGAAACTGCCCTGGTCAAAGTCACGATCTTCTAATACTCATTCTATACTTCTCTTTCTATACTCATCCTTCTTGATCTCAGTGCTGCTTTTGACACTGTTGACTACGACATCTTACTTTCTCATCTTGAGACTGTGTTTGGAATTTCTGACACTGCTCTCAATTAGTCTTACCTCAAAGTGATCGCTGTCACTTTGTCTCTCTTAATGGTGCTGAGGTGTCAAGCCATGTCTGAAATTGGTCTTTCTTAAGTCTGGTGTTCCTCAGGGCTCAATACTGGGCCCCTTGCTCTTTAGCATTTACATGTTTCCACTTGGTTAGGTTTTAAGATCACATGGCCTCAGCTATCATTTCTATGCTGAAGATACTCAAATACACATCCATACCAAACCTGACACTGATGTGGCTGTCTCTATTCTATCTAATTGCATGTCTGAAATAAAAACGTGGATGACTCAAAATTTCCTTCATCTTAACCGTGACAAGACTGAAGTAATGCTTATTATTGTATCCCCCCCATCAACTTTGTAAAGCCAAAGCTGTAACCCTATCTGTAGATGGTACTGTACTTGAGCTTCAGTCTAAATTGAAAAACCTTAGGGTTATATTCGATTCTGGCTTAACATTCGACACACATGAGCAGCATAGTCAGAAATATTGCTAGACTACGTCCTGTGTTATTACTAACTGTGGCTGAAAAGCTGATCAACACATTTGTGTTTTCCTGAATTGACTACTGTAATGCTCTACTCGCAGGGGTATCTAAATATACATTGAACAAACTGCAGTATGTCCAAAATTCAGACAGAATCCTGATCAGGTCTAATGCAAGTGTTCACGTTACTCCTATCCTAGAGTCCTTGCACTGGATTCCTGTCACATTCCGTGTGGACTTAAAAACTCCTCATGCTCACCTATAAGGCTCTGCATGGCTTGGCACCTCAATACCTGTCTGAACTATTATCACATTACTTCCCACCCCCCCAACCTTCACTCTTCTAATTCTGGTCTCCTAACTGTTCCCCAAGCACCTCTTCATTCTATGGTCGACAGGGCCTTCTCCTGTTATGCCCCCAAGTTTTGGAACTCTCTCCCCAAGGATATCAGAGTCACCTTCTCTAAACTCCTTCAAATCCAGACTCAAAACCTTCTTCTTTAAAAGAGCCTTTACTTAACTCGTTCCATTCTTTACCCCTCTGCTCCTACTTTACTTAGTACCACCTTCCACAACCATCTGTATATTGTAATTGTGTTTTATCTTGTGTATTCTTTTTATTTATTGTTGTCATTCTGTAAAGCACTTTGAGAAGCCACCTTTAAAGGCTCCACATAAAATAAAGTTTACTATTATTATTATTATTATTATTATTATTATTATTCTGCAACTGTCTCTTGGTTAAACTCCACAAAAACAAAGTTAATTAAAAACAGGTATAGAGCACTCTGCCAGCTGTCCATGAACACCTGTTATTGTGTTAAATCAGTCAGAACTGAGTACTTATTGCATATGAATCTGGTCTTTACCCAACTACACTCAAAATCATCAGAAAAGTGGGCCTTAAGACTCTTTCTTAAAGCCCACTTCAGGCCCACTAAGACCGCATTCTAGCAATGTCAATCAAAAGGTATGGCACTAAAATACTGTTGTCACTATGAAATGAAATGAAAACAAATATGGGAAAAAAGCAAAATCCACAAACAAGGCACCCCAGTCCACAACTGAAGCCAATGTCAATATAACACAAATCACCAAAATAAAGACCATATGAAAAATAACAGTCAAATAACAAAATAAGGCAATACAATTGACAGTCCTGTAATTGTCCTGTTTAAACTAAAGATACAAGACTCTACCCTTTCGATTGTATGACATACCATATTTCATTAGTGTTGAATGTCATACAATGGAAACTGCAGTAAATTTAGAAAAATGCTTTTCATCCACATTTCACTGACAACTTTTACACTACAACACTTCTAATACTCCTCAATTTAATATGCCTCAATTTAATCTGGCCCTATTACTTTCAGCAAAAATGAACAGTTTCAGCATTTTGACTTTCCCGCACCTTCAATTAACAATATTACTTGAAAATTTTAAGATTTTCTTAATCCAAAACACCATATTTAAAAAACTGTGCATGTCCACTGATGTTTGATTGTTAAACTGATGTTTAAATGTGTATTAACAAGAGTTATTTTCTAAAGTACCTGAAGGCAATGAAGACATTGTCATGAAGACATCCCAAAGTTCTATAAATTAAAACAAGAGACAAAAAAAAGCAAAGGAATAAAAAAAAATGTTAATGAAGTCCTTTTTAAACAAATGGGGTTCAAGGCAAGACATAAAACCATCCAAGGAGTTGGATTCATTAATGTTTCTGCCGTACATTCCAAAGTCTGGGTTCATAAACACCATAGTCTCTTGGAGACAGACTTGCTGAAAACAAAGACAGCAAGGACTGGGGACACAACTTTACAAATGACAAGTGGTACGGGGCAGACCACAATGGCTTCCAATCCATTTAAAGCCTTGGAAGGCAAAAGAATGGTATTAAAGGCAATTCCGGAATCAAGAGAAAGCCACTCTAGAGATTCCAGAACATGTTTAAAGTAGAATGTGCCAAGACTAGAGTCTTGCAGCAGGAATGGGGACACACCTACAGTACCTGGGATATTTTGTCTCAGTTGTGTTCTGGCTGGAATGGTGGTTAGGTACTAAAAAGTGTGGGATAAAATGGTTATCATTCACATCTATATAAATCAAGTACTGACAACATGCTTTTCATTTGGAAAGCTAACACAGATAGTACATGGCTAAGAAGCAGCTTCCTCAATCAACCAGTAACAAATCATGTACCTCAATCTCCTAGAATGCAACTTACACACCACAGTTCAGCGTGAAAGTGCTGATGTTAGCATGGCAGTACAGAAGGCATAGTCAGCGACATTATTTTTATTCATGGTAACGTGAAGTAAGCTAACCGAAACACTTTTTTTTTTATTGTTTACAGGCTTTTAACATAACGCTTAACCAAGAAAGCCCTTTTTAGAGCTGTAATAAATAAATTTGTGATGTTTAAATGTGTATTAGGTTACTAAAATGTTACATATTGCCATGAATTAGTGATTCATGTGCTTTTTGGTTAAATACGCCTACAATACTGAAATAGCAAAAATGATTCCTACATTAAAAACGGAGTGACACAAAAAAGAAAGCCACATTCACTGCACAACAAGGGAAAAAATTCATGCTAAATGGGAAAACAAACTCCAGTACTCTTTGAGAAAGGACAGATACAGTCTAAGACCACACTGTATCTCACTCATCTTCATTTCTATAACAGCTTATGGTCAATTAAACATGCAGACTACAGTTTTTTAATTGACAGCTGCAGTTATAGAATCATGCTTTGTCAGACAGGCCACCCTGAGTAACAGGTGTAATGTCCCCTTAATTATTAAATAACCTTTAAGAACATGTTTCATAGGTAATTCAGCTATATCCAAGACACGATGATACTCTGCTACAGCCAGAACACCATAAGTAAAAAGAAGTGAGATTTTGACACTGGTGTTGTGATCTACCATGCAAGCATAATCCTGCAGCGGATTATCCAGCAATACAGGAACAATTTCAGTCTTTGGTTGCTATAATCCTTTAGATACATTTAAAACATTCAATTTTCAATTTTTTTTGCATTGGGAAGCCAAATCGATGTACTTATTTTTCAATATCTTAATTTACTGGGGCCTTCTGAGGCAATTTTACAATCACATCTTTATACAATGATTCATTGCCTGTGCATGATTTGACTAATTACACTGTCAGAAATACTAAATTGTGTATCACCTGTGAAAACATGGTGGGTACCATTTCTCCCAAATTCTTCATTGCATAGTAATGTGATCTGCGAAGGCTGCAGGCTTGTTATCTCAAACTCAAATGGAAATTGACAAGATTAACCACATTCCATGAGACCTGGATCCAACATCAGTCATGATGTACAGTAGGGCTGCTTCATGGATTTTCAGAAATGCACATGACTACAGCAAACTGCATAATTCAAAACATCTTTTAACATCCTTTAATAGTTCTTTCTGTCTGTCTACTCATGATGCTAAGGCAACAACTGAAATTTGAAAAAAATTCAGAAGAAACTTTCTGCATTTAAGTCAAATATATCTGCACTAGAGATTAAGGTGGTGTATTTAGATCCTGTTGCAAACCTCTCTTTTTCAAGACTTCAGTTTTGAGGGTGGATAATGTAATATTAAAACGCAGCCCACTTGTTGTTTTGGTCCCTAGACTATATTTTGGTTACATTTTTGTCCTGCAGCTATCACGCCTTTTCTGTGTGAGAAGAACAATATTTATCTGTGATATGTTCGGTTTCCCTCTGCATTAAAAGTATTTTATAAAACTATTACTGAAGAATCTTGTATAGATTAAATTCTAGCTACACCATTTCTTTGTACTGGTGGATCTTAAGGGTCTATATTGGGCTCTCTCTTATTTACAATCTACTGTATATGTTACCCTTAGGTCAAATATTTCAGAAATACAACATTGAACATAATACCTTTGCTGATGAAAAAATTCATTTAATCATACTATCACATTAAATTCTGGAAGTATCCAAATTAAGTCCTAAATACTGAGAAAGCATGTCATGTTATTTAGGTCTCAGCATTTCATTGTTAAATTTAAATGTCTGAGGTTGTTACCTGATAATTCTGAATTTACTCAAAATGCTCTAGTCCTAATCCTTGCTGTGCTTTACATGTCTAAACTTTAAACCTCATGCTTATAAATTAAAAATGTCCCTTTTTCATTTAACCTGCAATGAACAAATAATATCCTGCTTGTCTATGTCTGATGGTGAGAAACATGTTCATGTCTTTGTTGTTTTTAAGTCTGACTACTGTAATCCACTGCTGGCCAACAACTTAAAAAATATCAACAGACTGCAGCTTGTGCAAAACAGTGATGCTCATCCCCTCACAATATCACATCAATGGGACTGCAGTGGAGAGGGTCAGCAGCTTTAAGTTCCTGGGAGTTAACATCTCAGAGGATTTAACCTGGACCCACCACACCAACACCGTGGTCAAGACAGCACGGCAGCGCCTGTTCTTTCTCCGCAGGCTAAAGACGTTTGGCATGCCATCACATATCCAGGCCAACTTCTACAGGTGCACTATTGAGAGCATCCTGACTGGTTGCATCACTGCTTGGTATGGGAGCTGCTCCGCACAGGATCGCAAAGTACTGCAGAGGGTGGTGAAGTCAGCGCAGCTTATCACCAGCTGTGAGCTATCAAGCATCCAGGAGATCTACTCAGCTAGATGTCTGAAGAAGGCCAGGTCCAGGTCTCAAGGACCCCAGTCATCCCAGTCACAAACTGTTTTCCCTCCTACCGTCCGGTAAACGGTACCAAAGCATTTGGTCCACGTCCAACAGACTACGGAACAGCTTCTACCTCCAGGCAATAAGACTGCTAATTAGCCAACCTGTAGCTCCTTAGCAAATCACCTGTAATGGCTACATGGACACACAATCCTCACTATATTCAGCATAACTGCACTACATGTATATATTACATACACCATGGTCACATAACAGCTCTACTCACATTGAGTTTTTATTCAATTTCAAAAATGTAACCTCAATTTTGTGATTTTTGTGATTCTTGTAATTTTTGTGAGCTTGCAGAAAAAGACATTTCATTGCCAGCAACTACTGCTGCATGCCATATTGTTGTGCATTTGATAAATAAACTTTGATTTGATTTGATTTGATTCCCTCACAAGCTTATCTCCTCACAAAGTCTGTGTTCTCATACAGTATCACCCCCCTTGCAAACAATGCAATGTCTACCTGTAAACTACAGGTTGATATATTGTTTTTGACAGATATTTGACTATAGGTAACCAACCTTTTTCAAGCCATGCACATTTTGCCGATATCCATAAGAAACATTTGTTATTTTTTTTAATTCTGCTAAAGACTTCCGTTATACAGGTTACTTGAAGTAACTAATTAACTAGTAACTTCTCTATTTACATTTTTCTACCTTTTTAATGCATTTAGGTTTTATTGTACAACTGCTTCACTGACAGTTTATAAATAAAATTGGTGCACGTAATTGAATGATATTGTACAAAAAAGATTATTTTCATTAATATCTGCATTTTAACCAAATGTTTACTTTGATTAAATTAAAGCAGCGTGTAGTTTTTCCACCACAATCTCAGCTAGCAATCTAAGAGGACTCAGACGCTTAATTTTTTTGTGACTTAGCTTAGTAGCTGGCTACACTAAGTTAGGCCAAAGAAAACATTACTTGACAACAGCAATAAACAGCACATACTTTAAGGTTGTATGTGGCTTTTTAATGTTTAAGAGTAAAATGCAAATAAAAACTAATGGGTAATAAAAGAAAAAAAAGATGATCCCATGGGTATATATATATATGCCGAATAGACAGAAGTTCAAGCCCTCTGAATATCTTGCAATACTACCAATACTAGTATTTTTCAGAGTTGTTGTGACCACTTGAGGTTTGGCCATGATTGAGATTATGTTTTTGCTTCCCAGATGCACTGAGCCACTGTTTCTAACTGTATAGCACTTATGGTTGTAGAATGCTTACTGTCCAAACACAAAATTGTCTTTCGTAACAAAACTTGTAATAATGTGTTACAAGAGGTTTGCTTTGTAGGCAATTCCGTAAAACAAAAGCTCCCTTTCTTTGCCATAGTGTTATAAACTGTTTACCCTAAAGACATAAAAAGACAAAAGTTTACTTTTTTCCCCCACTGTAGTCTCAATTTAAGCATGGTCCAGAATTACACTTGGCTGTGAATACAAATGCGACAGCCTATTCCTGTGTGACTGGGTGAATTTATTGGGTTCAAATCTAAAACAAAACCATATCTATCAAGTTTAGCACAAGACCTTTAACAGTACTTGGATTTTTAATTACATGTGAGGAAAGAATAGGAAAAATACATATACATTTTGTCTTTTAAATTCAAAGCAATTCAAAGCAATTGTAAAACAATCATTTAGCATAGGTAGGTTCATATTGTGTTAAGGAGCAACAAAGAATCATATTTATGTTTGCTAAACAAAGGTAACACCTTTATAAAGAAATATTTCATTGTATGACGGTTCTCAATTCCAAAATTCCAAATGTTTGAGTTTGGAACACAAATTGAATTCTGACAACAGACCTAATGCAGAGGGTCAGATTAGAGCAACACGCAAAGTTCCATTCTCATTGCAGCCTCCATAACCCCAACTCAATTACATAAAGATGCCAGCTACACTTATACAAGTATTCCCAAATGTTTTCTGGAATAGTTTTATAGTTTATGCTTTCAAAACATGTCCTCTTATCTTCTCCAAGGTTGAATGGAGAATGGCTTCTGCAGAATGTTTACCAGTGTAAACACATTCATGACAGCTTCTAGTATGGAGGAAAGTCCTCAGTGGGCAGTGTAAACCAATATGCTACTGTACATCATCACCATCACTTTGTCAACTTCCCATAATTCATTTTGGCACTTGAGAAGAGGGAACTAAAAACAGTTCAATAATTAAGTCACATCATAAGAATAAATGAAGTTGAATTTGTTCAGTATATATTCCACATTTCTATACAACTTTATGATTATGTTTGATACATTTATTAAACTACATTGAATAATATCATGATACCTTGACAGCATTAGCAAATCTGTAAGATAACATCAGGATTTCTCAAATGCCTGCCACCTTTGTGTGGTTTCTGAGTCTCTGTTCCGGAAAGAAATACCTCCTGCTGTTTCATGCAAACCCGATTGTGGAACAGGGAGAACTGAAATCTGAATGAAGCAATACTGGTATGCCAGTGTGAACACACCTGATGTAGAAATACCCATGGAATCATAAGAAGAACCCACGTATTGAACACTGAAAAACAAAAAAATGGGACAAATACATCCAGTGTCTCGGCATGCATTTATTAAACATACAGTATCTGGTTAAAAAAGTAATTTTAGGACAGTATGTACAGTAAGACTATTGCATTATATTGATAATGGGACCAAATACAATACAGCAGTTGGAAATCTGCAAACTTCTAAGCAAAAACGATTTTTTTTAACTTACGCCTTATTAAACATTTACAGTATCAGTCTAATTACAGCAGGGAAAGACTGACTAAAAAACTTAATACTATATAATAAAATGATCAGAGAATTATGTTATCTACCATATACAATAGTTCTAAAACTAAGTCAGAGTACTGTATAGTATCAGTTGGTGACAAATGTATAAAATGACATTAAAATGCCCTAAAAGCACACCAATAAAAAAGAGGAGAAAATTCCACTTTTGTGATTGAAAGGCTGCAACACAGGAGCAAAGACTACATTTACCAGAAAGAAAATAGGTCAAGTAATGTGGAGTGCCTAAATCTAGTTACACAAATTACTAGAACTCAATATCTTGAAATGTTTTCCATCAATCCTAAAACGCCATTAAATATTTGAGAGTAATGTTTTTTTAACTCAATGGGGTAATTTAATCTGGATGTCACAGTCCCCTAAAATAGCTGCTGTATGACCTTTATCTTAAAAGACAGCAAAAAGTGAAAATCGCCAAAGGACATACAGTAAAGAAGGGCTATAAACGACAGGTGATCATTCAGCCCATCTAGTCCTGTAGTTCACAGATAACTGATCCACGGATCTCATCCACTCATTTCTTGAAAGAAGTCAAGGGATCAGCTTCAACAACAAGATGGGGAAGTTTATTCTAGACTGCCACAACCCTGTGCAGGAAATAGTGGCTCCCATTCCCAGTTTTAAAATATATTGCTCCCTTTGACAGTGTTCACTGTGGATTCAGTTTAACATGATGCATGGTACTAAAGTGAAGGTACGCCCCATATAATCATAACAGCCAATTTACCTGTGAGCAAGCACTTGCGATACACACTTGATAATTCAGAACTAAAGAGACGGTTCAATAATGGATTAGTGGCTCACTGAGGTTTAACCTCACAGGGTACCTGCACTGAAGTTTAACTATGGTGCCACAAGGCAAATCTATCCCAAGCGATTTCCCCCTCCTAGACCAGAAATACACCATTATCTGTACTGAGAGTTTCATAGGTCCTGATGTCCCAAGCCAGGCACGGCCGTGACATACTACTCTAGATGGTTTTGCCTTCTCAGGTAATAGGAAAATGACCCTTTTCTGCATGAAGAAAAGAAAAATCAGTGACACTTTTTGAAGAATTTTGGAGTTTCTGATTTTATTTTAAAAGGTCAGTTCTATCGATGCTGCAATTTGCCTGTTAACAGATGATAAAAAAACCTCATAGACACCAGGAATGAAAATCTGTACTTGACATGTCATGATCTGCACCATTTAACTTAAATGGTGAAAATCCTGCTGAACAGAGATTGTGATTGGGGTTCAAAGTGATAATATAGCTCATCCATGTATTTTCTAATCACTTTACCCAATTCAGGATGGCAAGGAAACCAGAGCCTACCCTGGCAAGCAACTGGTGCAAGGCAGAGTACACCCTGCACAGGATGCCACTCCATCGCAGGGCACACACACAGACACACATACAATTTTCCCAGAAACCAAATAAGCTACCTGTATGTCTTTGGACTGTGAGAAGAAACTGGAGTACCCAGTGAATATGGGGAACAGCCTCAGTGAAATATAGCTCCTTAAAAAATACTTTTAAAAAAAAGCTTAAACAAACAAGCTAATCTGATTTCTTACTTCATTTTGGACTGAAGTGAGAGCAATTCTGTTCCAAGCTAATGTCTAAGTGCAAAGTCTAATGTTGATTACACTTAAATGTAAAATGTATTTTTGTTTTCCTTTTTCAGAGCACCATAGGTACACTATGGTACACTCCCTCTATTTTGGAGAAGGATTCGTTAAAAATTCTTACTCATCTGATACTCATATCGGCAGTTGCTACTTTGTTCGTCTGCAAAGAAAGAGCAGGTTAAACAGTAACAGGTATTTTACAAATACTGTACACCACTAGACCACTTCCTTTGAATCTGTACATTATGCGAACAGGACTGGCCTTTCCCATTGTTAAGGCCAAAATGGTCAACAAGCATCTTTCAACAGTGGAGTGAACAGCCAGTGCAAACTAGCATGAGCCCAGAGAGTGCAGCAACTCAGTGCTGAGTGGACTCGAAGGAAAGCCCTCCTACAGGTAAGATACTGTACTTACAGATACTTCTGCAAAAAAAAAATCCTATATTAATAAAGACTGTCGTCAACCACTACCTTTCAGCTTAATAGGGGATGGATCCAACAAGCCTTTTTAAGGCACTAGAAAAACTCAACGGCTGTTTAAATGTTAACGATAATCTCTTGGCATGTTATTGCTCCTTGAATGGCTGCTCACATGCCAGTCCTGCTTGACATTGCAAATCTAGTCCATAGACATCCACATACCTACTGTACAAAGTGCACTTCACGTTTCATCTAAATAACACCATGTGAAAACCACTGTCTCCTTATTAGCATACCAGCATACCCTGCAAAATTAAGGTTAGGTTTTCTACATTACTGGCCTTGTTTGCATTTAGGTACGTACTCTATACAACCGAACATTCTACGTAAAATATTATACCTTCAGAGATCATCTTTTTTAAAAATTAAATTCCATCAACACAAATAGCATAAAGGAATTATATTATCGTTTCTAAAAAAAGATAACTTTGAAATTAAAATACGCTCAGAATTAATTAGACGCTGCTTGTTATATAGAGAGGATACGGGAACTTTTCCTCACAAAAAACTTAAGGGGGCGAAGTGTCCACCCATTGGCGTAAAGAACAAACTCGACAGCATTCCGGTTCAAGAGACCTCTGGATTTATTCGGTAGAAAGTACCAGTACCTACAGTACAGATAACTACTGTATAAAAAGATCGTGACTAATATTTGGCCTTAAGGTTAGTCACGTCTCATGCTGTTGTTGCTACCATAAAAAACAAAATGCATTCTTTCACGATTCTTTTCTAAACCACACTCAATGTAAAAAAATCTCCTTTATAAAAAACAGCGATACAGTACGTGGCGACCAGTGGCATTGACATTTTTTTCTACACTGAATAACACTAAATACGATGTCCATGTTTATTTTTTAAACCATTATTACAAATTATCCATGAGCCATTTAAATAAGAGTGGGATCTGGGAGACGCCTGTATCCTATTTTGCAGATTCAGTCTTTCCACTGCGTCTCCATAGATCGTGAGCTAGCTGTAACCAGACAGCGTCCCTGCAGTGCCTTTCTCCATCAATGCACCACTTTTTAACACAGAGATGGTAATGAAGAAGACAGTTTGAAACGTTTTAGTATATCATAGAAATTAATAAACACATTGTCTTGATTAATTTCGCTCTGCTAAGCAGTGCTCTGTTTCTTACCATTTTATTTGCAGCTGCGTCATAATCGAAGTCTGAACTTTTGAATGTGGTAGTGGTGGCTGTAGCGTTGGACGGCATCACCGAAACAATATTTAAAAATGATTAAAAAATAAATTGAAATTTAAATAAAAATAAAAGGAAAAAACGAACTGGGTGGAGCCTCCTTTCTCAGTTCTTCCTTTTCCCTGTGAATAAAGAAAATGTATATGTTGTCATTAAAGAATTAAACGCAAGACAGAAAAAAATGTTAGAAAAATGAACAATGTAGTTGTTGCACAACGGTAAATGAATGCAGTAAATTAGGAACTGACGGCCTACTTTTCACGCTTGTTTCAGTCAAAACTTAAACATTTAAGACGCAAAACATGCGAAGAATTATATAAATGTACACCTTGGGTGAATTTCCAAATATAAAACACACCTAGCGTAATGCTGCTTTATAACATGTTATAATGATAAGCCTATATGAAAAAGTTTTAACAGCTGTCAGTGCTAATCTGTCCTCATTCATTGAGCGAGACAATGTCATTGGTTCGCCTTTAAAACAAGAGCTAGGGAGGAACATGTGTATTGTGTAGAATTAAGTGCAACACATGTGCATGTCAATAACGTCTGAATGATTGTTTTTCATGATATTTTTTTTAATCTTTCAAACCATTCGCCATTACTCAGATGCCGTGAAACAAGCACCCTCACGAAATGTGCTTCTACATTGTATGCTGTACAGCTACAGTATATTAAAGCGTGCCCTTCTAGCGTTCTCTTCTCATGAAAAGCCTTAACATGGCGGGTGTTGAATCCTTGCCAAAATCTATTTTCTCGTTTTACTTAACGACAAGGGAGACCTGACTGCTTTGTAGCATTGCACAGATTTGAATAATTTCTTTACTTTTTATGAGATTATTTCTTTTCATTCTTTTATTATATCCCTATGTGCCAGAATATTCTATCGCTGCTAGAAGCTTTTCCTTTTCATGCGAAACAGGCGCTACCTTTTTATTCAGCCTGTTTTAGAAACCAGCCCTCTGAATTTATTCAAACATTCAAAACATGCAGACTCCGAAATGATGACGTTCTTGTTAACAGTAATGCATTTTTACTTTCCAAGCAGGTACTTAAATTGGGAAGTGACCACTTGGGAACACACATTTTTTGGTGTTCATTGTAGTGGGAGAAAGTGAACCAGATTAAGCTTTATATTTTTCAATTCCCAAGTTCCACCTAACGAAAATGATAGAAAGTTTTTTTTTTGTAGTTTTTCATAATAAAAATACAATAAATACGTTCAAGAATGGATCATTTTCCGAATTTTTTAGTACACGTACTGGACTAATCTGTCTCTGCAGTCAGTGATAGTGAGGGGTAAAGGGCACAACCCCTGGACATCAGATTTATTACATATACCAGAGTATGGTAAATATATGTATATACTTTGTACATAACGTATGTTCTGTTATTAGAAGATGGCCTTGCCTGCTTAAATGCACTAAGAAAAAAAAGTATTCATCACTTTCAGGCAAGGTTCTTCAAAGTCCTAAATTTATAATAGCCGCCTACAATGAGAGATAACACCTGTTGCTATGGGAAAATTCTTCATTCACTCAGTTTCTTTAAAGACGTCCTTACCAAACGTCATTTTCTGTAGTTTGTTATATTGTAACGTTTAAGACTGGCCAAGAAACTATAACGACTAAAACTGCATACATATGATTTTTTTTAAAAAGCTACACCTGTATACTGTATAAGCTACGTGATTCACATCAATTCAAATCCTTGGTCATTTATTTCTATTTTAATGCATCACATAATTTACAGAAAAACTGTAAAACTAAACGAGCTAAAGATTCAGTTATTGCAACAGCAATACCCCTTGAGTACACTCCAATGCAGTTTATCAATCAACAAAAACTCGTGGTTACAAATAGGGAACAAAAATTGGAAGTTATTTTGGCCATTTAAGACTGGAAGAGTCTTAAAAAGTATTCATTTTGTGAATTTTGCACGTAACAGTTCTTCATGGAAAAAAACGTTCATATATTTTTTGTACCATGACCCTAACCTGCTCAATGTAAAGTTCAGAGAGTGTGTTAAAATTACTGTTACAGAATCACTATCATTTTTCTCTACTAGTAAAAAATAAATTGATCGATTCAACTGTTCTTAAAGCACTTTTCTAATATTTTTAAACTACATTCGAATATCTAGTGAATTCATGAGATGTTATGTTATTCTTGTTTATGGGTTGAGTTAACGTAATGGGAATAAACAAGTGGCTTTAATCAGCTAGATCTCATTACAGGTTTGAAACCAAGTCTCGCTTGTCAACTCAACGCGTTACAATCAATCCGACTTAAAACCTTTCCTTTTAAAGTAAACAGGGTTGTCTTGATAAAAGTAAAGTTGATTGATTTTTATACAAAAAAAAACATTAAACACGCGATACCTCAAATGTTAGTATATAGAGCTCAAATCACCATTATCAACACAAGTGTTAATTCGGAATATGGTAGGTATAGCAATAAATGTTTATTATAATAAGTTTAAGAATATCATGTTCTGACCTCACCATTGTATTATACTAATCTAATTCTTCTCTAGGTTTTAATTATGTTTAAACAACCTTAAATAACATACATTTTCTGTACAGCCCTGCTATGGAAGCAGATAATTTGATTAGCAATTTAACATTAAAGTTTATGTTCTAAGAAAGCTAATCTATACAATTATATCATTTGTAATCTGTTGTTTCCTTTGCATTTACAGTGCACAATGAAAAGTTTGCAAACATTCCAGTTTGCTCTGGATAAACAAATAACAACCATAATAAAATAAATATAAGCGATGTTCGTGGGATTTCATTGCGCCATATTTACAGAAATATTAAATGTTTAAATAACCAACTGCTGACTTTTTTTTACCAAAGTAAATCTGAACATTTTCGGTACAAACATACGTTATGCTTACAAACCCCGCCGGGCAAAGGTAAGACCCCTTTCAAACATGTGTATTGAAAGATCATTACGTGATACGTTATAAATGCTACAGTAGTAAAACACAGTCATCTAAATATGGAACCGATCAAAATTACACCTTCTACCTATCAAAGTGACTTGAAACACATGACATTGTCAATCGCCACATTCTTTCCGTTCAGTTTCATGAAACTGTCTGCAAACAGTATACCACTCAAGAAAACTCTTGACATTTACTTATGGAAAACAGAAAATCTGTGATATATTACAACGTTTCATTTTCTGTGAACACCATAACCAGTTTAGACATTAACGTAAGCACTAAACAATAATCATTTTGATAAAAGTAGGAGGAAACAGATATCGTCGTATTATCTGTCAGTATTCAGGTTGGGTGCATTGGCCATAATAAGCCTACTGTATTTCTCGTCAAAAACTTATGACTTATCTGACAAGTGTTGAGCCCTTAACCATGCTATGGCGCCTATCTTGGGCAACATTTTAACGAAGGTTTAAAAAAGTATTTTTAACAAAGGTACTAAAAAGTATAGTGGTTAAATTGATCAGAAGGCTATTAGATTCAATTCCTCTATGCGGGTTTCAAATTGGGTGAAATATATACGTGTGTCGGGGATGATATCTGGGGCCAGGTAAACAAAAGCTTGCATGGAATGGCATACAGGCCTATACACATTGATCAATTCTGTTCTCGTTTATGCACAGAAAACGTACTTCCAAAACCGATTTAAGACCAATATTTAAAGAAGGCACTATACGTTTGTTGTCGCGAAAATGTAAATATGGAAATCTGCATAACGCTCCAGGACACTTACAGATTCTTACACCACATATTGTATAGCCTTCCCAATGGTGGGTTCCAAAAAACAGGTTTATCTTGAGTTAAAAAGTGTCATGAGATAGTAAATTTCCGCAGAAATATTGTGACATTTATGCAAAACCTATGTAGGTCAATGTGTGGACAAATTAAATTAAGTTTATTTCCCCACAAATCATGCATTAACTAAATATTGCATTAAATATCCAACATTAGTCTTTTTCAGCCCGTGACCACGTTTCCTTCTTCGTAGGTCTAAAGGGTACATATGTTCAAATACACTTCATCAGTGATAGTTTAAATAGGTACTGATGACCCTTAGGGCATGGCTGTACAAAAAAAAAAGCTCTTTGCTTTTTTAAAACTGAAATACTGCCTTTTCTGATGAATACGGGAGTTGAAATGTTTCATTTTAAGAAGCTTAACATAAGTTTCAAACAAAATGAAGAAAAGGAAATTTTAACTCACGCAGGGGAAAATCTCCTATAACTTACCCACTTTGTTTTTTCGCGATTTTTTAAAGCATATTGTTAATCTAAAATGTATTATTATGAGACCCACGCAAAAATAGTGCCAATTTTAATCACACATAATCAGTCACATCATTTGATTATTCTGTCACTTGTAAGGTGTCAAGTAAAGTGTCAATTAAAAGAAATGCACGCTGACCGGCACCGGCATTTGCAATTCTTGTGACCGTCTTAAGACAAGTTCAAATGTACAGTACTGTATGTCTGTCTCCTCAGGACACATCTGCAATTGTGAAAATATGCAAACCCTTCACTTCTCTAAACCATTAGCGTTACACCACCCGTTAGACTCACTGTGACACACAGGTATTTCATTAAAACAAGGAAAAACGAGGCAAAGGTGACCGCAAGATTTATTCGGCAAAGTCCTTGTTCTGTTTCCCACAAAAGCTGTTCCCAAGTTCAAGTGCGGATCGCAATGCCTAAACCACACATCTGCAAAAGCACCAAAATGCTGCCAGTTTTCTCCACCATTAAATGCCTCCCTATTTGTGGTTTCACTAAGGAGCTCAGAAGGTTACCCCGTCTGAAGGGTTTTTGACTACGGGCCGAGGTGTTTTAATTAGTGGATCACAGTGTTAATTACCCGTTTTGCCAGTCCCAGGCCTGGACCTTTTCGTTTTCGCTAGCTCCCGGATCTTCCTTCTGCTTCTCTCCCTGTCCTCCTCCTCCCCAGCCGGCGAGGCCTCCTCCAGCTGCTCCGCTCTCTCTGCAGAGGGCCGGTAGATTGCTCTGCTTCTACAGGGTCCTAAAGGCAGTAGGCTCTCCTGAATGACATCATCACAGGGGCTTTAATGGGCAAAATTCTTATTTAATTAGTTTCGCAACACCTAGCCGTGTTAACGAGTAAAGAGTAATGTAGAAATAATATTTTTTCCAAGCAAAACTAAAGAAAAACAACAGAGATGGGCACTATTCTTGTCTTCTGGCCACTTTAACCATCACCCAAACACTTAATTGAAGTAATTATTTGTTTTAATTAGTTAGAATTAAGGTAATCATTAGTCATTTAATGACAACAACATTAAAATCATGAAGGGCTGATCTCTAGGACCATTGGTAATGACTGTTTTAGCTACAAAATTTCAGAAATACGGACTTCAGCAGCACTTCAGATCTCAATCTTTGGGAACTTTGCCGTAATGACAAATACATTGGAAGTTTATAATTAGAACCAGAGATTTAGTATTTTATTATTATTTACATTTTGCATCCCTGAAAGCAATAATTATCTAACTTGCTATGTTTTACATTTTGTGCATTTCAATAACTTGGACAAATAAGAATAATTTGGAATGGTGAAAGGTTATTTATCATTTACAAAGTATAGCCATATTACTCCCTCATAATTTGTTTCCTTATTTGAAAGTAGTACTGGATTGGTCCCAAGTACTAGAAATGTACCAGCTGGGATTTGGAAAGCATTGTGCATTATGTTGCATCCTAGTTATTGTAATTTTTCTTAGCTGTTTCAATGAAAACAATGTACATATAAAACAACTATAAAACTATAAAACAACACTGACTTCTGCAATGTTGCTTACATACATAAATATATATATATATTATGTATTAGTGTTTATATTCTTTTTTCATTTTTATATTAAATCCTTGTTCCTGTTTTTGAATACAATCCGATGTGCAATAAAAATTTTCTTTCCTGGTCAAAGATTAATGCATGAAGCAAGATATTAAAGCACTATAAACATATAAATACACAATAGTACACAAGGCTAATGTCTTTATGAAACAGGATCACTTCTGAGTCTTTAAAACATGTTGCCTCAATATACTGTAGTACTTGAAATAATGCCAATATAAGAGCAGGTATAATCCCTTTGCAATTGTGCAAACAATTTTAAAAGGAATGAGTTTAGACTGCCATAAGGGAAGGGTTAGTTTCAATAATAACAATATCATCATTATAGCTTGGCTGAAGTTTTGATACTGTATATACGGTACTGTATGTCAGCAAAGTTCTCACCTAAATACACCTGTAGTTCATTAGTTTGATTGATAGAGAGGCAGATCGATAGATAGATGGTATGATCACATAATACTGTATAGTGATATGTGAACTAGAGGATGTGACAGGTTGAAGACCTGTAATTGTACTTGGTGTAAGTACAGTATGCAGCAAAAAGCAAAACCCCTTTCCACCAGGAGCAAAAAGAAAAACTACAGGAATTCAAACTATGGCAAAGGCAGGTTTTGACCCCCGGTTTCATCTGCTGTTTGGCACACATCTCCAAGCGCCCACTGTACAGAAAGGCATCAAACCAGCTACACACCAAAAGACAGACCCCTCACGTTGGATGCACTGAACACTCTTGAGAGTGTGGGTGAATGATGGTTTCATCACTTAAATCTCATTTTACTTTAGAAGACCTATTATAGAAATACTGGAGCACCAAGGTTGATCAATGGATCAAGATTATGTCCTGTTTAGTGTACGTTAAGAAAAGAGTATTTGCAAGAGGGGGCAAATTTCTTTTTTTTTTTGTCCGGCAGCTTTTCATTCATATTTTTGCCCACAGCAATTACACCATAAAATAGTAAAAGTAATGTTAAAACAAAGCTAGCCAAGATACCGTATATAAGGCACCAGGTTAGTTACCATCTGTTTAAGACACAATGTAACTTTATTTTGTTGAAAGTCATTTAAGGTCATGACACCATGGTACTGTATGCATTTCAAACTTGAGAAAAGATGACAGAAATAGAAAACCAGAATTGATGAGCCAATCCTTGGACAATTTGGGGTTTTGAGTAGTGTAGAGGGTGCTGAACTTTGAGTGCAATTCTCTCTTAATGAGCATAGATTAAAGAGGAATGTGCTTTGACAAAAGAGGTTTGTAGACTGCCTAAATCTGACTCAACATATTCTCCCATAGCATCATTAATGTACAGTATTTAGAGATGGACCAATTAGTGGCAGAATATGTCTGTAGGATACAATCGCACAGCAAGTGACGGTTGGGGCAGTTAAGAAAAAACAGCATAAACATCCTGCCTAAACAATCCAAACTTCAAGCTTTCAAATAGGAAAAAAAATGTGCGCATTGAAATTCTAGTTTTAGTGACAGCTGTTCAAAATCACAAATTGTAAGAGATTGTAAACAATGGTGCTGGTCTATAGGGGTATCTTGTGCAAGTAACACCACATACTGTATGTCATTGTTTATGTCATTGCTTTCCGCTAATTTCTATTCTCTTTTTAATCTGCAAAACAAACATGCAAAATGACCCTGATCAATACAGAGAGACAGGCAGGGAGGAAGTCTGTAATGCACTTTACACTTGTGTTCAGTTCACAACATGTCTATGAAAACGTGGCAGTAAGAAATTAATCGCTTTTTAAATGTTACCTGAAGACAAAAGCATTGCTTTCCCATTTGAAATGCATTGGAAATAAATAACCACATAAAAGAAATTCAGATGTTGTCTATGATTATGTTCTCAATTTGCTGTAGAAAACAGCAGCATCCACTTAATATACTGTACAAGATAGAAAATGTCACTATATCAGGTTTGGCATGCAAAAATATCAGTGGCACAGTGCCACAATGTCAGCATACTGAGCCTTAAGGCTCAGTCATTTTTAGTCCTAGTGAACATAGCACTCAGATAAAGTTATTTCCAATTAATATAAATGAAGTTACAATACCAGCTTTTGCTGTTGTAATGTCCCCTTATATCGTGCACAGCAAAAATGCTGGGAATTGTTTCATTTCTGGTCTTAAACAGGCAGGCCATCCATTTTGTCTATTCAAATGTTTAAATGTAAAAATGCCTACAAACAGGGAATCCAAGTCATAAATTACAAGCCTACAGTTGTGCATCAAATAATGCACATGGCTAATTTACATTATGTGCTAGGCTTTTTCGTTATTTAAATTAGCCATGTGGTGAATCTGCCTTTATTGTTGGGATGTTTTCTCTGCACACTTCTCACATTACAAAATGTCTGGCAAGTGTAATAATGCCCAAGGGCATGGCAAACCACAGAAGTGTTGTGTCCTGCTTTCAAAGCAATAACATTTATTTTTTAATTCTTGTGTAATTGTTTGATGAAAGGTGAGCCTGTAGTGCCTTTTAATTAGAAGCAGCCGCAAACCCCTTTTAATAATCAAACAAAAAAGGAAACACAGAAAAAAAAACAGAAAACAGTCTTCATGCATCCATTCTATATACTGTAAGCCAGAAACCTTTAGATTTAGGTTCTACCTTGTTAAGCACAGTTTTCAGAATGTGCCAGGTATTAAGATTAAAATGTGGATACAAAACATTTTTACTATGTGGGCATATGACTGTGTCTAAAAGTCACATCAAAATGCTGATAATTGTAGACCCGTCATTAGAACTTGTAACATGATCCTGACTGAGAAATGCCCTCTTAATGAAAACATTACTTTGAAAATGTAAAGGAGCTCACATACAATACTCTTTCTTTTTAACTCTGTTTCTATAAATGAAACTTTTTGCAAAGCATAGGTTACTACGTCTACACTAGCGATAAAAATGCCTTCCATTTACCATATATCTGACTTTTCAACCCAAAGGATCCTGAAGCACTTAGACCACAAGCACTGTAATACAGTACAGCAGCCATCAATAGTATAATGTGATCTTCCTCGAGAATGTTAGAACTCATGAGAGTTTTATTCACTCTTTCCTACCTCCTGAGAATGAAATGACAAAAAGGGTGTGAAGACACGGGAAGGAATTGTGTGGTTCTGAGTCTGTCTGTGTGAGGTTGATATACACACACATACAGTAGAAACACATCATTTTGCCAGTTTTGGTGGCACATTACCAACACCATAGCAAATTAAAATTGTGAAGGAAGGTACCCTGGAAATGTTTCTGTGAGGAAAATTATATTCAGTTCCACCTGTCTACCACTTCTAATAGTCCTACAAAGTGACAGGTGGTACCTAAAATCAACTGCTGCCTAGTCAGCAGATTGACAACTAAACTACAGGTTCGTCACCTTCACTAGGACCACCTGAGAAGTTTCTATTACAACTAAGAGAAGACAATAACAACAGCAACATCCTTGTGAATCCTGGAAAGTGGTGCAGTGATTAATTCATTTTGGTGTCAGTAGCATAAAGGTGTGGTTGTTCATAATGCCAACTTCAGGATTCAATTTGTTGTTGTCAAAGGTAATTTCCCTGTACAATGTTCTGATGACAACATGCCGAAACTTTTTATCCACTACAGCAACACAAAATTCCTGAATTTTTCAAAATAATAAGACTTGTCTGTATACAACTGGGGTCCCTCAGTAACCGACTGTAACAATCTAGAATCTGTGTCAATCATTGGAAAAAAACCCTGTATTAACAGATCTTATTATTGGAGTTGGATCGACACCAAAGTTAACTGCCAGCAAACAATTTGATTAATTTGGCAGTTATTTATTTGATATTATTAATTACCTGCTTAGCAGAAGCCTTTATCCAGGGTGACTTACAAAATGCACATTGAATACAAAAACAACGTAATTTATTTAAAATGGTAATAAAAGACAAAATAAGTAAAAAATACAACTAACAATAAAATGAGGAATATAATAGTGCAAAGCCTATGCAATGCAGAGCAATGAAAAACAATATTAATTGAGCAGTCAACAACATGTGACATGTTAAGGAATCCATTATTACAATAAGAAAGGCATGTCATTGTCAATTTAATCATTGATTCTGGTTTGTATGCGTTCCAGTGTTCAAACTAATGATAGACACACTGTGTCACCAGGTCACCAATCTTTAATGACTTTCAAATTTTCTTGTCAGAACTGTGTTTACAATGTCACAGTTCAAACTTTTGGAATCAATTTAACTTTAACTCATGTGATACTGACCTTGAATTTTTTTGGTAAAATATTTCAAGGTGATTGAACATTGAACATTATTGAAATGTTTGGCTAATTTCAGTTTAGAAAAAGTGCAGTATGGTCCATAACACTGCTAGGGTACGCTACCTTTGTTTCTATAGCTGCTCCTCTTGAGGAAGAAATAATTATCTTGTTTGAAATGGAGGATAATAATAATAATAATTGCTTACACTTATATAGCACTTTTCTGGACACTCCACTTAAAACACTTTACAGGTAATGGGGACTCCCCTCCACCACCACCACTGTACAGCATCCACTTGGATGATGTGACGGCAGCCATAGTGCACCAGAACGCTCACCACACATCAGCTATCAGTGGGGAGGAGAACAGAGTGATGAAGCCAATTCATAGATGGGGATTATTAGGAGGCCATGATTGGTAAGGGCCAATGGGAAATTTGGCCAGGAAGCCCGGGTTACACCCCTACTCTTTTTGAGAAGAACCCTACGATTTTAGTCAGGACCTTGGTTTTACATCTCATCCGAAGGACGGCACCTGTTTACAGTATAGTGTCCCCATCACTATAATGGGGCATTAGGACCCACATGGGCCACAGGGTGAGCACCCCCTGCTGGCCCCACTAACACCTCTTCCAACAGCAACCTTAGTTTTTCCCAGGAGGTCTCCCATCCAGGTACAGACCAGGCTCACACCTGCTGAGCTTCAATGGGTTGCCAGTTGTGAGTTGCAGAGTGATATGGCTGCTAATAGCAGAAGACATTTTTATATTCTATTAATGTAAATAGTGTAATATAAAGAAGACGAACACGACATATTCAATTATCAGGTGAATTCTCAGGTGACACACTTTCTACTCCCATGTGTACAGTACTCCTCGCAAAAGGAGGACATAATTTGCTCCTGTTATGCTTTGGAGATAAGTATCCTTATCAATTTTTATGGTATATTTTTGAAGAGAAGATGGCTGTATGTTCTGTAGTGCTAAATTGTTTGCAATATTTTTGGATTTGGAGAAGATGAGTAATTACACCATGCTTTTATAAATACATGTTTTGTTTTTTTCAGGAAAAAATCCTACTTATTTACCTCTTAGAACCGTTTAGCTTGGACAGAGAAGATTCAGATGCTTAGGAATCAACAAGAGGCATCCTACCTTTCCTACTGGTTCCACACTCAGCAGTCTGAAGATTAGTTTAATAATTAAACTTCATTCAGTTTTCATCTTGAACCAAACAGTGCACTTCAAACTGTGGGTTGATTTTGTAATGCATTGTGCAATACCTCATATACAGTAGATTGAAATCGTCATACTTATTTGCTTTCTAACTAAAGTTGACCATAGACTATTGAATTGAACAAGCATTTGAAGATGAACTAAATAATTTCAGTTATTTCAGTATTCCCTTACCAATTATTCCTACTGGAGCATTTTAATAAAACAATCCAGTCATTTTGAAATACAAATGACTGTAAATCACTCCAAAGAGCTTTTCACATGATCTGACATGCTGTCTTTAAGAGGAGTCTTCTTAAGGAAGTACAGTAAGTAGCCTAGCAGAATTAATCTACCAGCTCTTTTAGCCTTTCTCTTACTGGGTAGCTTGAGTTTACGGTCAGCACAGATATTGAAGAGAATATTATTAAGTGACTTTAATTGTTATTTAATTGTTTTAAAACAACAGTTTGAGTATCTTTGGAGCCACTGACAAGACTCTACTTGTCAGGTCACACCCTTGAACATTTTGTATCCTTTATGTACTGTAGATGTCTATTTTGCTTAATGGGAAAGAAAAATCATTGTTTTTTTGTGGAGTATAAAGCAGTTCAGGAAAAGATTTTGAAACAGTAATAAAAATGAATGTAAGATATTTTTAAGCTAACTTTATGTGGTCAAAACAAGTTAAAAAGTAAACAGTTAACAACACATGTCAAGGTCTTTAGGTCCATAGCACAATGTATTTAAATTCTTTATAGTTCATCACAGCTGATGAAGAGAATACAAGATGGATCTCATCAAAGATCATAAGGCCATCATCGAGTTCCTGGTTGAGAAAGTTACAAAATGTACTGAAATTCCTCAGTGAATAGTGGATGTATATGATTCTCGCATAATCCTACAGAGGTCAGATAGAGATAGGGTTTGCCGACCATTGTCAATCAATGTGCTGCCTTACAGCTCCTGGGCCCTGAGCTCCATTCTAGCCTCCTGGACCACCACTCCCCGTGTGAAGTTTGGCCAAGATGCCAGGGTAACACCACTACTCAAGTCAGGACCTTGGTTTAACGACTCATCCAAAGGACGGCACCTATTTACAGTATAGTGCCCTCGTCACTATACTGGGGAATTAGGACCCACACATACCCCAGGGTGAGCACCTCCTACTGGCCTAGTAACACCTCTACAAGAAGCAAGCTTAGCTGTCCCAGGAGATCTCCTATCCAGGTACTGACTAGGCTCACACCTGCTTAGCTTCAGTGGGTTGCTAGTTGAGAGTTGCAGGCTGATGTAGCTGCTGGTTAGTTTGCATGTGGCCCTTGTATTTATGTAGGTTTGTTATAGCTACTCTCATTTCTGAGAGTTATTTGTATACTTCAAATTGTTTCATAAGGAAAGGAGATAGACACATAACCTCACAATTCCATCCTGTATTGTAGTGGTTCTGATGTCCTTCTGTCTTATGCTCAGATTATGAGTACAGGTTGCGAAAGAACCTTCGTGTTATTAATTCTATTTAATTTTTGAAAGGAATTTTGGTCCTTGTTAACACTCCCACTTAACATTTTATGTAGAATGGATATAGTATGTCACTGAAGCTGAGTTACAGACTAGCCACTCATTTATAAATTATAACAATTTGCATGCATGACTTAAAACGTAAATGCTAGTCACCAAAGTTCAAGTGCATTCTGTGAAAAGTTTTATTGATTGGCAATTTTAAAGTTTTTTCTTTGTGGCTTCACTGCACATCATTCCAAAGAAAGCACCCTAATTCTTTTAAACTATAACCCAACATGTTAATACTTAGCAAGATGCGTTTATAATGGATGGAGAGGAAAGGCTATGAATTTCTTGCTGTACACATTCATTTTGCAAACCACAGAAAGAAAGAAGCACAAGCACAGGAAGCAGAATTTACAGTGCATTTCATTCTGCATTAAGAACCATTCATTGCAGGGTTATTCTTTAATGCTGTCTTGCCACCAAGTCATGTGTCATTCTACACTTATAAAAATAATGTACTACAGAATGTTGAAAATCTTCTGAAATTCTTTGATGAAATATTACATTCAATATTCTACATATCCTTGTCTCAAGGTCAGACATACTGCTCACTGTTTTAAAGTCTAACATTCAATTTTATGATTTAAGCATTTAATAATATAATATTGTATTTTATGACAGAATAGTTTTCAAACCAGTTTGCACTGTGTAACATTAAAGATTATGCAGCTGTTCCAGAAATTAAATGGCAGGAATTAAACGGTTCTACAGTATGTATCTACTTTACATAAAACATTTTATATCATACATTTAGTTAAGTATTTCACATAAAACATCAGTCATTGAGTACTTCTTTGATTTCATTTCCTGGATGTTTTTTTGTGCAGGTTCTATTGAGCTGTTTGCCCTATTTTCTGATAGTTTAGTAGGCTAACCTAATTACAATAAGAGTGAGCTATTTCTGAATATGAATTAGGTTATTTGACTAGAACAACTGTGTGTATATACATTAATTCCACATGTCCATATTTTGCATTCTTACATTGTTTTATTTTACATCTAATAGTTACATGTCCACCAAAGTGTTTGAGTGTGAGTTTATCTAGTGCAATAATATACCACAAAAATGTGTGCAATTTCAGCCAGTAGTTTTATATTTTTCTGTAGAGTAAATAAATAAAATATATATGCTGTTATTGTGAGCAAAAAAATACATTTTATTGTGCAGTGAAGATACAGTAATAGGATTTATCAGATTCTGTTTCCCTGATAATAAAGTACCAAAGCAAAGGTGGTGTGCAATAGACTCTCAAGATTGGTGTCCTTGGCAAATAATCTAATGTGATATAAGAGAGTGAAATCATTTTGTTGTTCACTGACTTCCCTGAAGTTTTTAACAAATTGCATACAACATTTAGAACCAAGTTGGTAAGCCAGCAGCCATATCACCCTGCAACTCACAACTGGCAGCCCACTGAAGGTAAACAGGTGTGAGTCTGGCTGGTCCTTGGATGGGAGACCTCCAGGGAAAGCTAAGGTTGCTGCTGGAAGTTGCATAAGAGAGGCCAGTATGGTTTGTTCATTTTGTGGTCTGTGTGGGTGCTAATGCCCCATTATAATGATGGGGACACTATACTGTAAAAAGGTGGCGTCCTTCGGATGAGATGTAAAACTCAGGTATTGACTCTCTGTGGTCACTAAATATCCCAGGTTGTTTTTTTGAAAAGGACAGGCCAGGGTGCTGCAAATAGGTGGTGGAGGGGAATCTCCATTACCTGTAAAGTGCTTTGTGGGGAGTGCCCAGAAACGTGCTATGTAAGTGTAAGGAATTACTATTATTAGTATTATGATTATGAAGTGAAAGTGAATCATAGTTTGGAGACTGATGAATGTTTGGGGAGCTCTGGTCATTGGGAGAAATCCACAACATTTTGCCCAACAGTCAAATTAAGAAAGTAAAATAGTATATAGTAGAAGTATAAGTATATATTATATAGTATAAGTAGAAGTAAAGAGTAATTTAAAAAATAAATAATTAGTATAAGTAATAATTTAGATCCTTAGACAGTGTAAATGTTCCTGTCCAAAAGTACATTCCTAAATCAGAAAGCGTTCCACATTAAATGTCCTGTGGCCAAATACAGTACTGTATGCACCGGCAAATGTTTTGGAGCCCATCCTTTAATGTTTTTAAGAATGTTTTGCAGGCACAATTCTAAACCAGGTCTCCCAACACACCCTCTAGGGTCAGAGACAGGGTGTTTTTCTCACTGTGACACTATGTGTTAACTTCCTGCCATTTAGTGACAGTAGCTGAGAGGAACAATTAAATCATTTGTTTCTGCCCAGGGCAGCATTCCCCTGAATGGAATGTTTAGACACAGCACACATGCACCCAAGCTCACATACACTAACACCTAAACAATTATTTAACTGTAGAAACGTGGAAACATTTTTCATGTTTCTTTTTCTGTACTATGTTTTACAATTGTTCAAAAGTAAAGCTAAGAAGGATGCTTACAGCCTTCGGGGATATTTTTTTTGTGCTATGGTATGTTGCTAATGGTATGCTCAAGTAGTACAAATCTTGAAATAATCTCAAAGGAAATAGCTGTGGATTTACCTAAATTGTTTTTTTTTATCTCTCAGAAGATTATATGGCTCACAGAAAGCCATTCATCCAATAAATTATGTTGCTATTATGCATTCTTCTGGGATTTTGCTTAATGTTATATATTTCTACTTCCAAGGTGCCTAAATGTATTTGGTGAAGTTACCTTTGCCTTTCAGCAGACATTGGGGATTTTAAAACCAATACATAATTTGTATTTCTACACCACTGTCCTATCAAAAGAACGTGGTATTCAAATCCCCTCTGATGTTTTAAATCTGCTGTAACCCCGTATTCAAGATGTTTCTAAAGTTAGTCACAGAAAAAAGCTAAGACACTTACCTGATCTGTGGTGTCGTAATAGCTACTGGGAGAATTCCTTTTCTGGGTCCCAGGATAGTACTGTAGCAAGTTCGGGTGCTCTGCCCTTGCCGCTTCTGCCCCAGTTTGTCCCCCGCCTCAGGATCAAACCTGGGTCTCCAGTGTCGTTCAACAGGGATATTGCCGGCTGAGCTAAAGAAGGGCTTCCTCAGCCCGGGTGGCCAAAATCCAAGTTACACACAGGGGAGTAGAGGACAGTGTTGTCACCAAACTGCAACCGGCTCGTACAACCTGTATGTTGGCCGTTCGTTACAGTACCATCGTACCAGTGTGAAAGTCATAGATCTGTGGAATGAAAAACTAGCAAAGAGCACTTCAGACCCCCCAGACTCTTCAAGATATATTGTACCTCTGCCTCTCTCTGCCAAAGGTCAAGTCTCCAAGGAATGCAGTATTGTATCTTTTTGGAAATTGAAACTTATTCCATCCCTCCATCTTCTGACCACTTTATCCAATACAGGGTTGCTGGGAAGCCCGTGCCTATCCCAGCAACCAGTGGGACAAGGCAGAATACACTCTGGACAGGACGCCCGTCGATGACAGGGAACACACTGATACAAACATGCACACACTCACACCAGGTCCAAATTTCCTAGAAACCAACTACCAGCATGTCTTTGGAGTGTGTGAGGAAACCAGAGGACCCAGAGGAAACCCATTCGAACTCGGGGAGAAAATACAAGTTCCATGCAGACAGCACCACAGGAACAGAATACTAAAAGTGCTAAGAGGCAGTAATACTAACCACTGCATCACTCCCATCACTGTGCCTCCGTACTGAACCTTATTCTTCATGATGCAAAGCTGTAAAGAGAATAAGGGAATCACAGCTCTGTTAAGCCCTTCACTGAAAAAAAAACCCAATAAATGTGCCACCTCAGACATCATCTAAATTCTATGCCTGTTCTACAAGTCTACAGGAGTCTAAAAGTACCCAGTTTTCAGGGTGCAGAGCAGGAGACAATGCTGACTTCCATAAGACAAAGGGTGATATTTCAAGTTATTAACTCTGCTCATTAAAATACTTCACAGTACACTTTTGACCTTTTGAAGATGGTGGGTTTTAAAATATCTATTTATTTTTTGTCACTGTGAATCTATATGCCATCAAAGGTTCAGTTGTGATGTGGGTTAAAACAAAGTAGTTCAAGTGGGTAGCTGTGTCAGCATGCGTAGGCTGCAAAGGAACAAGTAAAATGTTTATTCCATGCTGAAAAGAGAAGAAAGGAAACAAAACGTTTCGACTGTGGAGCCTTCTATGGGTTTCCTTTCTTATCTTTTCAGCATGGAATAAACCTTTTACAGTATTTGTTCCTGGGTAAAAATGATCTGAGATCGTTATCTCCAGTGACCTTCAGTCATCATTACTGAATCTTTTTTTTTTAAGTGCTACAGGCACTTTTTTTCCCTAAAGGACAACACTGGGCAATCTAGCTCCTGCAGGCCTGCAGGTTTTCAATCTAACTTATCGATAAACAACCTAAATCAGCTCAGCATTGGCTTATTTCGACCAACTGAGCAGCTTCTCCCCAGTCTTCAGGTGGGTGTTTGGAGAGGAAGTAAAATCTTATCATGTTGATACACCTACTGGTCTCTGGACAAATGTTTAGCTTTTGCTTCATTTCCTTCCTATCAAGTGTCTATCTTAACCATATTGTATTAAAATGTTGCTGTGGTTACACACACAACCAATCAAACAGCAAAGTCTTTAGAAATACTATAAACCAAATAAAACTAAGAGGGTTTATTAGTGACAAAAGACAGAAAGAATCAGGCCTTGAGAGCCTGGTTAGTTCAATTTTAGGGATCATTGTAGGTAAAAATACACGACTCCTATTCTCATCTACATTAACCTTTTCTTTCTTAAAATGCAATGAAGAAATCACACAAAGAGCTGGTACTACAATTGTTGATTCCAAGAATATTAAAAAAGGCAATAATTCTACTGAGAACCCTTTACTGCCAACCTGGATTATATTGTACCTTTAATGGTAGCTTTATCATGGACTGATCTTTTATCCCTTTTATTAACATAATACCCTGGCAGCATGTTTTGAAATTCTGTCAGAAAGATCCAGCACACATGTCAGCTGATGCTAATGCTATAAAGGAGAGTATCAAGATAAAGCCGGTGATTATTTTTTGGAGGCAATTTCAGGTACTGTACATGTAACCCTTTGAATAAAGAAACAACATGCAGTTCATTCATATACTCATATAATTCATACTGTAGGGAACAGGAAACTGGTGGAGAACAAACATTTTGTCACAGACAGGTTACACTTTAACCAAAGTAAAACTTGTGTTACAGTTCGGCTTTAAGTCGCACCTTAAAAAAACTAGGAACTACAGTGTCAACCTACAAACGTTGCAGTACTTCTAAGTACGCCCACTAGGTGGAGAAGTTTTTTTTCCACAACAAGGAGCTCGGCTACAGATTAAAAGATCTGCTATAAGCACAAACAAATCCTTTACCATCCTGGCCTTTTCCTTAATGGTTACAAAAGGCGGACTGATAAGATTAATTGGGCCGGTGGGTATCTGTGAGGTGCAATTACAAGATAGCGAGTCTCTGTCTCCCCTTGACAAACACGAGTTCAGTCAAGGACAACTGCCTGACGTAGTGGTTAAATTCTCTCTCGGAAACTGGCTGAAACGGCAGGAACTGCGAAAGAAGCATAGTCATTCAAGCATTCCTATTGCAAGTAATTAATCATAAAGTATTCTAAACATGTAAGGAGGTTTAACAAGCATCTTATACCTAAAACATAACTCAGACAATTGCTTTGTCTTAAGCTTTATGAAATTAGGTGTTCTGTGGTATGTTGCCTGAAAAAACACAGGGAATGTTATAAATTAGACAAGACCATTTGGCTCATCTTGATTGTCCTATTGCTAATAATTTCTACCAGTCTATTCCTTAAGTTTTTTTTATTAATAAGCATGCATCCTCAGCAAGGAGTAGAAGCTAGCCCCATGCACCCACAGCTCTTTGGGTAAAGAACTGTAAATTGTGAATGGACTATGTCATGTGCATTCTCTGTTCATAATATCAGTGTTGAATTTGAAGCAATTGTACACCTCTTCCATGATATTTAATAACTATTTCTCCCAGAAAACCTTTGTTGTTCCATACTAAAAAAAAAGATAAAGCTCTTTTAAACAAACCATCTGTGCAAACCGTTCAGTTGCTGGGATTATTCTCGTTGGTTCTCTTAACACCTCTCCCAGCAGTACAGTGTTGGAGATTCACTGCAGACTTACACAGCTTACTATAGTATTACTTCTCTACATTTGAAAGGTACTGACTTTTCCCCTGAAGGAAGCACTAGAGGGCAAATGATACAGAGAGCTCTGCCCTTGAGTGGTTGGAAATCCTCTGAATCATGAGATCTCCCAGTCGGTCTGAACACCTGTGACATCTGAGTTCAGCACAGCAGGCAGCTGTTCAAGAAGGCCTAGAACACAGAAGGCCAAGCCCAGCCCACATTCATAGGCTCTTCTGGATCCTAACGTAATTAATGTAATTAATTTGGATCAATATTTAGACAAAATGGTAAGGATCATAAAATCTTTATATTCTCGATATGTAACACCCAATGTCAGAAAGGTACAAAGGTGTCTATAATCATAAGGAAAATGTTTTCCTGTAAGGGAGAAGCACTCAGTAAGTAACACTCCATGCTTTCACTTCAGTAAAAGTTCAATCTTGGTATCAGAAATTAGAAAAGATTATACCCTGTCTGATATTGTATTTTACCTGTATAATAGTCCTCTCTCTTACAGTTTTTAACTTCTGTATTACATTAAACAAATTGAATCCCAATTTATTTCTTTAGCTTGCCAACATATCTGACTGTTTGCAGAAGCAGAATTTTAATTTGGAGACATGTCAAAAAAGGACCCATTCCTCTCCAGCAAGAAGATATGCCTGTCAGCTACTCAGGAAAAGACAGAATGTCTGTTTTGTACTTTTTCCTAGAGTACTTGGTGGGCAGTGTGGAGTAGTGGTTAGGGGTTCTGATTCGTGAAAGGAGGGACATGAGTTTATGTCCCAAGTGGGGAAACTGCTGCAATATCTATGTGTAAGGTACTTTTCCCAGAATGTACCGGCAAACTCAACTGTAAAAATTGGTACCAAAACCAATTTCCTCACAAAACTGTAGCCCTGTAAGTCACTTTGGATAAAGTTATTTGCCGAATACATTAATAGTAATAGTAATTCTTAGGAACGAGTAATAGGTTTATTCCATGCTGAAAAAAAGAAGAAAGAAAACACAACGTTTTGGCCATGGAGCCTTCTTCAGGTGTCAATTCTTAATAGTAATAGTAATTCTTATAACTGTGTGGTGAATACCACAGGGAGCTATCTGTACAGACCACTTCTGGATCCAAAAAGAGGATGTTAGTTAAAAAAAAACAGCAAAACCTCTGACTGAGTTACATTCCTCTGACTCGCATAGAAATGCAGAAAACAGCAGGATTATGTGCTGTGATGATGTGCTAAAGTGGACAAATCGAAGTTGCTACAGCCATGGAGAAGTAACCACTACAGGTTTTATAAGTGTGCTCTAGTACACGAGGGATCCCTGTGTTCTTTATCAAGCCGACCTGATCCTCTATACAGCAGGGAGGAGCTGCACCAGAAAGAAATGATACTTTGTTTTAAAAATGTGCAATCAAAGCAAAGCTCATTTTTCTACTGCTTCTGAGATGAATATGGTTGTGTAGATCAACAACATGAAAATCTGAATTCTGGTGTGTTTCATATGCTGTAAGTCTTCATTGGTGAATGGCATGGCGTTCCTGCTCTATTGACAGTCCATTTTTATTCTGTGCTCTTCCGCAATTTCCCTCATGGGATCTTTTGATGTTTTCCTACTGTTTGTATGAGGTTTACGTTCTCTGTTTTATTATACATTTCTGGGATCTCACCCCCAACCCTAATATTGTATCGGTGAGAGTATTAAATAAAATTTTTATTTTGGAATATGGAGCCTTCAGAGCAGAGGTCAATCACTGCAGAAATGAGCAAAAAACAAACATGGCAATATCATCAATGAGAGAAGCTGATGATGCTGTGTGTTTTTCTTGGGCAGTGCTGGTGGTGATGGAGTTTTAGGGTTGATTGACACAGCTGAGTGGCTCCCATTGTTCTTTTATAATGAAAAAAATATTTTCTTAAAGGAGGCAGTCTTTAATGAATACTAATGGAAACTCAATCATCCTGTCTCTCATGCTGCGCCAGGTGCTCTCCAGTCAGTAATGAATGCACACTGATGTGTGTGGCACAGTGCCCACTCCATTGTACCGAAAAGGAGAATTCGCTCTGGTTGTGCTGTGCTGTTCATTCTTTATCTTTAAAAACAGTCTAGATACCCCTCGATTATTTTTCCGCCTTTATGATTTCAATGAAAATTACTGATAATTCCAGGGTTTTTTTTTTGCCTCAAGAATGATTTTTTTTGTCTCAAGTCTACAATGAATCTCTCTCGTAACGTGCAATGCAGTGATGAGTTTGGTGACGTTGTGTCAAACTGCGGCACAGGTTAGTAAAACACTGTGGAAAACAGGTTTATACATGTTGAGCCCAAGACATTTTGACAGAAAGCAGAGGAAACAGCAGCAAGCATATTGAACGCGCCATTATTTTTATTTGCATTTGTAGATTCTGTTTTCTATAGAGTCTTTGAGTTTCTATGATAGAAAAAAACCTTGATTTGCAGAACTCAAAAATGCTGAACTTCTTCAATTTGTGCTTTTTGAAGATTCACAATAGTTATGGTTAAGTCCCTATTTAAGAAAGCAATTCTCTGTTAGTTTTTACTGAGATGTTTACATCTGTCTGAGAGAATTTAAAGAGAGTTTGTGAGCCTTACATTTGGCTTCTGGTAGAGCTCAAGTCTAGACTGAATCTGTTCATTCTTATTATTGCACCAAGATTATCCTTGTTTGAGTTTAGTTTATGACCTGTTGACAAATTCTGATTAGGGTTCTCCAAAGTCAATCCTCCTAGATTTTGGTTTCCTTTGAAACCCTGGACCATGCAAAGCTACCAAATTAAAGTTCAAAGTTCACTGGGTGCGTAAGGACTTTCATATGGATTCAAGAAAGTGTATTCCATTGTTTTTAACTGTAACTGCTTTTGCTTTTAATACTTGTCCTATCACGATGGCATATGCAAAAAACAGAATATGGATAAGATAAGATAATGGATAATATGGATAACAGAATATGGCAAAGGTCTCTTCTTATTAATATAATCTTCCACTCAACAGAGAATTTCAGACTCAACACGACAGACCTATATTAGAAAAAATAATTTCTTACTGATAATTGAATGTTCTCTCTGAAAGTGACCATGGATTCCAATACTTATTTTTGAATTAATGTTATGTTCGCATATTTACTGAAACTTAATTCTTGTATTGGATTCTGTGTTGTTCTATATTTGATACCTGATGAGTGTTTTCTCTTTTTAAAATAATTTGAAAATTATTGTGCAATATATGCAATTAAAAACAGATGAACACAGGCCTCAGTTTCATTAAGCAGCTTCATAGTCGTGTGTTTAACAAATTTATAACTAAATTACATTTGCTTTGCCCAGTTTAAGGAGTCTCCTCTTTATTGGTTATCAGGAGTAAGTGAACTGCAAGAAACACATCATTTTTCCATTGAATTGTTTTGCATTATTTTGCAAAGTAGTTTATGTCAAAGGTTTTAAGACCCTTTATCAGAAGTGACTCATAAACATGCCTTATTAGTAAGACTAATAAGAGCAGCTTACTTCTCTGAAAAAATACATATTTTCCTACTGTCCTGTTCAGCATTTTTATACTACTACAGAATGTGCCTCATGGATAAAAGTAAATTTACTTTGACTGACAAAGAGAATGCAATGAAATTTAGATGCATAAAATTCACTTTGTGTTTTATTGCTGGGTGACGTGCCTAGCTTTATCAGTATTAACTGACCAATTGGATTAATGTGTAGAAATGATTACTTCAGACAGTTTGCTATTAAAGAATGTTTCATGAATATTGATAAGCCAGAGAGCCCCTTGGCTCTGGAGTCTTTTCTCAGTCTACAGTCTTCCCAGCAGGAGAGGCCTGGGCTGAGAGAAGAGAAATCACTTTTATTTATGTTTTAACTAAAGAGCACAGAGCTATGACCTTGTGCCAGTAAACCACTTTTCCCAAAGGTGAACAGCTGGGTTTAGGGAGAATAAAAACAAAACATAACCTTTGTGGCGGATTGAATACGTTTGTCTTCCTGCTGTCACACAGACAGACGGAAATGATTTGTTGCTCTGGAAACCAAAGGCATTTTTTTTCGTACTGGGGTTGATGATACCGCACACCCCTCCACAGCAGAGACGGGTGGATTCCAAGCTATGAACCTGTTATGATTGGAGAGAGGACTCCTTGCCATTGTAAAAAAGGGAGATATTAAAGGAGGTCTGATTCAGAATGAAAATCATGTATATAACTTTAATTACAATTCCTGTGTTAAAATGCACATAATTAGAGTAAGAGTGCAATCTAGTGAAATATACAGTAACATCTACTTCATTTAAGGGATGAGTCATAACAGTGTCTATCCCTCAATGAAGAACAAACTGATTCTAGGAACAAGTAATAGGTTTATTCCATGCTGAAAAAAAGAAGAAAGAAAACACAACATTTCGGCTGTGGAGCCTTCTTCAGTTGTGAGAACGGCCGAAACGTTGTGTTTTCTTTCTTCTTTTTTTCAGCATGGAATAAACCTATTACTTGTTCCTTTGCAGCCTACGTATGCTGACGCAGCAACCCACCTGAACTGCTACAAACTGATTCTATTCAGCATGTAGAGTTAAGGATCTACCTAAAACACTTTTATGGGAGACTCACAAGGGACTATTTAAATAAGAGCACTTACAGGTTAGGACCTACAGACCTTGATGATTAAAGCACCAGTTATTTAGTCCATTGTGACCAGGATTTTCTAGGCAGATGTGGACAATTGGCGTAGTTCTGCTGGGGTGAAGTGTGATTGAATCTAGTTTTTCATCCTCACATATCATATTGACTCCTGGGACTTGTGGGGTGTGTGTAACCTTTCAATGGCATCAATGAGAGTTGAACCACTCCTCCAATCAAAACAAAATGCAAGAAATGTTAAGACAAGAAGAATTTTTACAAACTTTTGGGAAAAACCAACATAGAAAACAACAAAACTGACAGAATAAAATAATACTAACATATTTTTTAAAATAATTTTGGAATAATGTGACACTTGGTTGGTATGCTAAACTGAGATCAGATTTCTTTTAGGGATTCTGAATATCTTTCACGGAGAAGAAGGGATACTGTATGACTGATACTGGTGAAGCTAAGTAAAAAAAACACTGTCCAATTATACTGTTCAGAACAATTTGGAGATATTTGTTACTCAGTATTTTTACATGTATAGTATGATTTCATAATGTGTTAATGTGTCATAAAAATTAACGTAGTTAATTACCAGTAAACTTGTCGTTAATTGAGAAAATGCTAAAATGACCATATGATTCCATAGTCACCATGACGTTTAGAAACTGGAAATGTTTTAAAAGTTGCCCTCAGCCTAAAAGAAATCCTAAATTAAGCATTACACAGTTTCTGTGTAATTTTCTGGTGTTTAATGACTACACATTAAGCTGGTAATGCAGAATAGCTGTTTATTACTCCTGTCATTGATCAAACTGACTGAACAGCTGATCAATATTACAGATTTGTTTTGGAGAGTCATTACAATTTACAACTTATCAACGAATGCAAAAACACAGGCCATTTTTATTATATAAGTAAATGCAAAAAATAAATAGCAGCAAAATAATTATATTTCCATAGGCTCATTAAGCAACACGACACAATTTATAAAAAAGTATAATGCTGAATTTTAAAGTAAATGTAATTCCATTCATTCATTTTCATTCCTATTCTGGCAAGCAATAGGCACAAGGCAGGCTATACACTGGCGGGATGCCAGTGCATCACAGGGCACACACAGAGACAGACAAGCACACAGTCAACCCTGGGCCAGTTATTTCCCAGAAGCCTACAGTATGTAGGACTGTAGGAGGAAACCAAAACTCCTAGAGGAAGCCCAGGTGAACACAGGAAGAGCATACAAACTTCACACAGACAGCACCCCAGGAATTGAACCCAGGGTCCCAGTGCTGCATGGGAACCCAGTGCCCCATGCTAACCACAGTTTCACCACGCTGACCAATGTAGTTCCATTTCAGGGCAATTTTAAAGTCCCATCCTGTCTCACAGTGTTTCATTGCACATGAATTCCTGTGATGACTCTAGACATCAAAGAAACAGAGTGGTAGATGAGGCATCTCTCCCCACTTTGAAAAAGAGAACCTTAGATATATCAGTCAGTGCCTTCTGTCACCACTTCTTGTGTCAATGACTGGAATGGCAACAGATTCTCATAGGGCACAGTTTCTTTGGCAAGAATTAGTATTATTTATGAACACATTAATGCAAAACAAAGTTCTATTCAAAATTCAAATATAAAAAATGAACAACAGTATTAGTATTTTCATGTTTTTATTTGCCAGTGCAAAAATAGAACAATAATATGGTGCAAATATATAAGCAATATACATATTATTTCAGTTTGTCAACAAAATTCCTACCACAGAAACAAAGGAACTATTTTTTTATTATTTTATCTACATTATTTTACCATTATCGGTAAGAGATCTAAGAGTGGATTTTAAAGATAGAACCCCTCCAACATATTTGCATGATTTCACTGATTCTGTTGTGCCACCAAATGACTTGAGGTTTTTGACAACAGGTCTGTGGCACAGATCAACACAAATGGCTTGTCACATATTGTAGTCAAGTGACTGTGCTCCTTTGTAAGCACTTAATTTTTTAAAACAATCTCCTGCTAGGAGTTTTATACACTTAGAACTGTAAAGGATCACTCTATGAACGTTTCTTAAAGAGCTCCACAAGAGCTGGCTTGATCGCCCCTGCACTAAAAAGGTTTTTGAGACATGCACAGAATCCTCATCCAAACAATTTGGTAAAGCAATTTCTTTGAACAAAAGGGTTGTCAGGGCCTGGAACAAATCATGCCGGTGAAGCTGATTCCCTGGGATTCTTCAAGAAAAAAACTGGATAAGATCCATGGTCAGTAAATTACCAAATAACCTCCGTTTATTTGCAAGTTTTCTTATGTTCCACTTTGGGTCAAGGTGTGAACTCTGAAAATAATGCATTAACGCTATACATTTTGTGTGAAATAGTACACTCAATTTTATTTTATTATAAATTGATTTTAAGTTGTTTTTTAATTTGTATAAAATTGCAGGGAACTGCAAAGGAAAATAGATAGCACTGACAACAGGGAAAATGGGTCTGCATATTATAAAAAAAGACAGCCCTCTTCAGTGAAACTTTCTTTTAAATACAAGTTGTTTCCTTTCATTTCCTGTTAGAATTTTTTTTTCTGTCTCTAGTGTCTAGACCCTTTTTGGTCTTGGTAAAGAGGTTATGAGAAAATGGTTGTTATATGGTCATGCTGACACTGTTTAATCGTAGGTCAGCCTTATCTTCTTCAGGACCAAAAAAGTAGGTTTTGTGTCCATGCCTATCAATCCTTGCCCTACGTTTCCTGATCTCCTGGATTGTGTGTTGATTTTGTGATATGGGCTTGGCAGTGAAAGAACAACTCCTGCTGTTGAAACCGTTTTACAAGCATATTGCACACTAAGGGGAGAAGCACCTTAAATTAAAAGAATGTTGTGGAATACCACAGTAAGAGAAGAATTAGGTGCAGTAAAGTACATTGAGATCATGGTAAAATGGGATAAAGTGCACTGATGATCTTATGGTTTTTCTGTTTATGCAAACCGTAAAAAAATAACAAAGTAAATGCATGTTACAGACACGGTAAAAACCTTCATAAAACAGGAAAACCTGTGCTCACATGGTGGTGTGGTGCTGTAGACAGCTCTGGTTACAGGGAAACTCAGTCTGTAGTGAAGGGTGAATCCAGGAATCAAGGTCAAGTTTCAATCCAAATCCTAAAGGCCGGTAGACACAAGCAAAAAAAAAGATCAGTATGCCAAACTAAGCACAGCTAGGGGAAAACCTAGAAAAACACCAGACTTAAGGGGCCCCGAATCAATACTCAATGACAGAGTCCTGAGCTCTGTCTGGTCCACGTATTTATCTTGAAAAACACCTGGAATGGACATGGTCATAAACCATCTCCAGGTGATTCAAGTCTCCAGGCGTTTGGTTTCTGCAGCAGCTGATACAGACAGTGTATATTGATGGTGAAGTAACTGACTGCTGCATTACAACTAGGACATAACAAACACAAATAATTCTGCTGCTGGAATTAGATAAATATGTATGCTATAAATGAAGAAGCAACAACAACAGGAAGATTAGGAAAAACTACACGAATACAAAAAATTGAAGTTATTTACAATTCAGTTATGTCAAATTGAATCTTATAGGATGCTCATATTGGAGTTAGGAGGAAAAGACAAGGGAGTAGAATGTCTGTGGTAATCTGTGTGCCTATTAGAGACAGTGGCCTCTGGTTCTGCAGAACGATAACACTAGTACTGAAAACATCACTATGAATCAGTTCTCCAGCAACACTCATATAGTTACAGTGATATATTCAAATGTGAATCTGTGAACGGGACTTACACCTACACTTGTGCATTATTATAGTACTTGATTCTGAAAGAAGCATAGGGGAAAGCAATACATGCATCTATAGTATGAGACAATAATCTGCCAACATCAACTCAAACAATCTTTAAAAACTTAAACCATGTTTTTTCATGTTATGTACCTTAACTTATTATTAAATAATGTCACAAATGTTCTGCTTTAATTCCCATAAATATGGACAAGCAGAAACAATGTTAATATAGCCAAGTGATCTGTACCTGCAGCAATAAGAGGCCCGATTGCATTAAAAATTTTGCATATCACATATTATGATTTTAACATGAATACACCATGCCCTGTCTCAGTTCCAATGACCAACACATAGCCATGGGGGGCACAGAAGCAGACTTGAACCCACTGTGGGTAGGCAGGATGTTTAAGCATTTTGCATTTATCAAATGATCTGTCGCCATCAACAAGCAGTGTGGCAGAATGTCCCCTAAGAGCTCACTCACTTCATTCCTTTTTGGTCTAGGATGATTATCTTCTATGAAGCCAAAAATGACTGACTGGACTCCTCAGATTTTCACCATAACTTTGAAATACTTGATCTGTTCTGATTGCTTGATCTGTTCTGATAAGATGGGAAAAAAACAATTATCTTTTGGCCCTTTGAACAAGATATCTAGATTATACCATTCAGACCAAAGATAAAACCTGTGTTTCCACACTGCAGTTGGTGTGTCTGTCTCCCCACTTAATACTTTAAATCTTCCTTAAACATCATTGGTGAGATAACTCCGGTCCTTTTAAGTGTCTTTTGTAAATTCTACATATTTCAGCCCCATTCTGCAACATACTCTAGGGGTGGTGACTGAGTATTAGTTTTAACAGTGTGATCCTCAAACACACAAGTCCAAAGGCAGCACTTGTAGATTTCTGGTCATGGTAGATCTCATCTTCTAATACCAGGGTTCTGTGACAGATAACTCCCAAGAATGAGAAGTGCTCCACATTCTTTGCATTAGGATTTTCTGATGGAAAATATAAAGCTGACAATCTCCTGAATGTTAAGTCTGGGCACCTCTTCTGATGAAGATCCATTTCTTCTAAGAATGATACAGTAGTGGCAAACTTATACCAAGTCATTTTCTTCTTTCATATACAGGATTGTATTTTGACACTATGGCATCCACTTTATTAGAATCTGTTTTAATGCAGGTGTCCCTCTTTTGATGCCATGTTTAACCCAATATCATTGACAGGCTTGACTGCAGTACACAATTCTCCACAGAATTAGGTTACAGAATTACACTTCTGGATACAAAACTCTTTAAACATGTTCTAAATCACTTATCACCAGATAGACTGGTAAAAAATAATGACTTGCAAGAAGAGATTCATGGGGTTTAATTCATTCTTTTTAAAACTACACATTTTTCCCTGTCATTTTTATGAAAACTGTCAATTTGTAATATACAGTAGGTCTTCTCTGCACACTGAGGAGCCCACTTGATGGTCAGAGATTAAATAGATCATGGAAACTCTTAACATTAAAATATATTTTAGAAAGTATCCCTTTAAATTTTATGAGAACTTGAAAGGATGTACCATTCTCCCTAAGGTATATTAGGTTTGCTATTGTTAATATTTGTGGATGTTAAACGGCCATGATATGTCATTAATCTTCTTTAATGCGATAATTGCGTTTATCAATGAATTCACTTGGTTTTGAGTTCAATTCAAACTTAATTTAAGACATAACAACCATCATCAGCAAAGAGTTGAAGAAAATATTTTGGGAATGTATCCTGTGAGCAGTATAACTAAATAAAATATGTTATTGTTTTACTTTTTTCAAAATATTACAAAAAGATAAATGATTTCTTTAGATTTATGTTAATTATACCTTGGGGCACAGAGACATGTCCCAGATGGGAGCACTTAAATTAGTAATGGAAAACATTATAGCATTCATAATGATCTGACATACAATCAATCAATATTATCAAATAAATAATCAATTTAAATATTTATTCTGTAAAAAAGCATGCCAGTCAAAAGAAAGGAATGTTATCTTTAATTACAAATAATAACATTTAATTAGACAACAATAAACAGTTTTTAATAGACTCATCTGATGTCTGTTGAAATCTAATTATTATTTGTTTAAATGTCTGAATATTCAAATACCTCTTCAAAGTAGAATCCACTCCAGTTTCACAGACTCCCACTGACAGCGGGTAGTTTGCCCTTGAAAATAATAGCAATGGTAAAAATCACACACTACAGCAATCACAATTAGCCACATATTTTAGTTTTTTATTTGTTTAGAAACAGAGCTACTTACAGAATTTATGAAGTTTTGCTTTAAATGTAAGTATGCTAATAAATGCTTTGGATGATGATTTAGCTTTAGAATTTTACTTTATTTTATCTTTGTTTTATTAGTATTGTTACTTTTGTAAGAACAATATTTTTGTCATTCATTGTAAAATACACACCATTGCACAGAACCCCATGAAATATTGTTTTTAAAAATATGTATACATCAATTCGAAAATCTTTCCCAAAGCCTCTTGATGGGCTGTATTTAAATGTGTAATGTACTGTATACATTTCATGTCCAAGATTTCAGCTTGCTCAAGGACATTCAATTAGTATGGTAGCCACTTGGGTTACCCTTGTTAAGGTACAAATATCTGTATCTCCCTATTACTATTCAGTGTCCTGTGACTTACTGCATGTGTTTCTTGATGCGACTGTTGTTGCTGGGATGCTGGGAGACCTCAACTGCTCCTGCTCAACATTGATTCGCAAATTACTATCAACCTATTTTGGGGATATCTACTGGACCTGCAACTACCTCGAAACCATCTTAGTGTGGAGACTAGGACACCATTAAGAACATAATAATAGTTTCAAATTAAAGGAGGCCATTCTAGCAGAAACTGTACTTGGTTGCATTAATTTCTAAAAATAGTTTTTATGGGTTGAAGTACAGCTGCATTATATTTTGCAATGTAAAACCATGAAATATTTTGCAAAAACTGTAACAGCATGATACGATGCTTTCTGTTTTTTTTTCTTGGCTTTTTGCTGTTTTTAATTTGTTTTGCATTTGTGTACAATGCTCTAGGTCTGTTTTACAAATTCAAATTCAAAATAATTGTTAAATAAAGAGCATTGAGCAGGGCACGAGGCATGACAGTCATTTTGGATGACTTATAAATATCCAATTCTAAATGTCTTATAAATATCCAAATCTCCATTCCTTGGAAACAGTGGTGTGATTTGGCAGCCATGCTTGATTTTTTCAAAAGGGTTTGTCACAATGGTTATGGAAAGAGAAGTTATCTGGCCCCTGGACATTGCAGCATTGCAGCTTTAATTATGACGATGTGGGTAAGTCAATAAGTGAAGTGAACTTGTGATTTATCCACCAAATACTCTTCACAGTTGGGATGAATTTGCATGAAAAGAAGAAATAAATTAATAGAACAGATGATACAGGCTTTGATTACATTAACAATATATAGCTTAATTACAAGATTCTGGCACTAGGTTCATAAAGATGTCTTCAAATGTCCAATGTTAAATGCACTACAACCAATTATCCATGCCTCCTCAAGCTTACCCTGAGCATAATTAAATGCCTGTGTAGGAGAATCTGTAATAACTGTTAAAATGGTATCCACTGGGACAAAACGTCTTAAGAGAAATCTAGCTCACAGTCTTCTTTATGCTTGCAAAGGATTCAATAAGTTCAATTTGTGTGTTTTTACAATCTAAATTTAAAAGGAACAATGCAATCAGAAACAACAAATGTAAGAGTTACACATTTTATCATTTCTTCCTGTACTGCAGTACAAGACTTCAATAAAGAATCTTTAAATGAGAACTCAACATGATGCCTACACATGATTTTCATAGATTAGTTTTATAAACATTGAAAGGGTTGGAATATTTATTCTGAAATGAATAATTAAACTTCCTTAATAAATACAGATTAAAAGGATAAATTATTTCCCATTTATTTCAATACATTTAGAAACATCAATGTTACATATTAAAAGAGAAAAAAATTCCATATCATAAAAAATGGATAAGGACACACGATTGAATTATACTCAACAACAAAAAAAGTGTTTAAGATTAAAACATTTTTTATTTCATGCCTGAAGTTTTAGATGAATTACAAAAGGCATCAAGTCAAAACCTTGACACAAACTGAACATCCTTCAACACAAATGTCTTTTCTAATAAGTTACTGTCTAGCCTTTGAAAACTTTTTAAAATATACGTTCCCTTTAAAAGGAAAAGCTCTTGTAAATCCTAGCTGTTCCAACTATAAAGAGCAGTTTATTGCCACTGTCAAGATTTATGTCGATGTGAAAAAAGAAAATGTGGGGGAGGTGGAGACTCATTATAACACTTGTTATATGAATCAAAAATAAAGTACAGGTGACACCGCAACTGAAAATGATCATCATATGATTTTAAATTAAATACCAGACTGAGTCATTTCTGCCCAGTTCTGTGCAATTTGTTGAGGAGGTGAGAAATCTTTATTCCCTACAATAGACTCTTTATGATCATAAATCGTGTTTGAGGGAAAAAAAAAACATCCACACAACCTTCATTCTACAAAGTCTATCTGTTACTAGCAAGTTTTGTAAGAGACTAATAAACAGTGGGTAAACTGCATTCACTTGGAAGGAATTGTTTTATTAATATACAGTAGATTAGACTTCTTGTTTTGCTTTTTTTGCCCAAGGCTTTTAATGTACTGTATGGACACTTTTTTTTCCACTCTAAAACTACAAGTAAACCTTCGATCAAAAATATTTGAATACTCCCATAAATATTGAAAAGAGGCCACATGACTTTCCTAGACTCATTTCATTTAATTTATTTGCACAATAAATGGTTCTGTGGTTGTTGTTCTTTGATGATGAGGTTGCTGGATTACCTAAAAAAAATCAAATTCGGATGACGCACTTAGTAAAACCTGCAATTCCCAAACAAACTGCTCCTTTTCCACTTCTTTAGGTCTACTTACTCTATCCCAAACTAAAAAAACAGGCCACTTGTTGCCTATTAGATGTTTGAAGGTTCTGCAAGCAAAATCATCTAACTTCAAAGCATTGTTTTACTATAAGTAAAGAAAGTCATCAATCACAGGTCTCCTTACTGAACAACGTCTGCATGTGTGGGTGTAAGTCATTTCTTACTATATATAATGTTACATTTGCTCCAAACATGTAGTGAGAGAAAAAAACGAGGCTTATTGTTTTACTGATCGCCGAGACAGAAGGGGACAAACATATAAGAACATACAGTATAACAAAGCAGTGGTGCACTGGCTTCGATAACAGTCTAGGTAATTGAAGTGTTTCATTTGTGCAGAAGGCAAATGCAAAGAGTGCCACTTAAAATAAAGTACAATATGCACTGACACAGCATTACAGTTGTAACACTATTGTTGTGTCAGCAACACAACAATACAGCCCTGCTTAACGTGCAGTATCCATCAAAATGTGTATTGTACTAGTATATTGTATAGCAGATCTCACATTCTGTTAAATCTAAAAGACATGGAAAAGAATAGTGTTTCTCAATATGCCTGTTTCTGACTAAGATATCAACATAGAAATCTGGGATATATTACATTTAACCATAAACAACCATCCAGGTGGATGCTACACATTTGTGGTGGTGGAGGGGAGTCCCCATTATCTGTAAAGCACTTTGAGTTGAGTGTCCAGAAAAGCGCTATATAAGTGTAAGCAATTATAATTATTAATTAATTATTATAAAATATTTAGAGTCAAGATCTGCAAGAAACCTGTGAAGAATCCAAAGTAAGCTCTATGGAATGTATGAGACTCTGGTGCAATCAGATGTAATTAAAAAAACAATAAAGCATTTCTTTTTGGCATGCAATCCACCTGTGAAACTGATGTTTAAGGCAATCAAAGATATCTCCAAAGATTACACCTAGTGATCAGTTTAATATACAATTCTGGCAAATGTTTGTGCTCTCACTATGCAGAAACAAATAGAGAGGCTGATGAGACTCTTAAATAATGATTGAAAGAAAAACAATTTACTTGCTTTTTACTTGCAATTTACTTTCTTTAATGGAAATTCCTGCCTCATCTATAACCATCTTCATTTCCATATAGTTATCTCGTGAAGTGCTTGAATTCATCCCTGCCAGGAGTATTCTGCTATTGCTAAGAGGATCTTTTGAGAAGTCACTAAGTGGTACTTGATATAAATAGTAGTTTTTCAACTTGAAGGAAGTCATCATTGTGCCTGGAAATTTTTTAAAAAATGTTATGTCCAGAGCTTTACAAACATGTTATTCAAGCCTTTAGACCAAATACTCTTTAATAATTAATTCTCTAAAAGGCATATTTACAGTATTTGACAACACTGCTAAATTAACTAGTGATATGTTACCCTGATAATAACCAAATAAGTCATTTCCACTAGCATAAAAACTCATTTCCACCATTCGAAAATTTAGAGACGTAATAAAAGAGGAATTGTCATAGAAATAGCAAATTGTTAAATCATATTTTGATGATGATTGTAACCACTGCCACATACTGTACTGTAGACAGAGTACAAACACATAAAGACTTACTACCATAATATTATCTTTCTACCCATTTTCCTTTTGCTTTTCCTGGTGAAGGATGTGGTGATTATAATATTCCATCCATAATATTAAAAGTGATTAAATCTGAGTATAAAAATAAAACCTCAGAGTTAATTACTAAATATTGGCGGTTACCTCGATATAGCCTTCACTACTTCTAAAAACAAGAATTAAAGAGCTACAAGTCCCTTGTGAACAGTTAAAAAGTTAGCTTCTTATCTGGTCTATGGTTGTTAGTAGCCATGTGTGTGTCACAGAGGAATGAAACAAGGGAAACATATAGAAAATTAATGCTAATTACTCTGTGATGCCCTTTATCATATTGTACAACCAGTTTCCTCTATCTTTGCTGTTGTTTAGTCTGTTCAATAATTTTCAAATGCCCTGTTTGCAGTTACATCTTAGTTAATTTGACCTATTAATCCCTTATTGCCTGACTACATGACTAATATAATTGGTTACATATCTCCCTACCCAATAATTCCTTTTCCCTTATCCTGAGGTTACATTGCCCTGTGTTAATGCATCTAACTGGACTGGAGATGGTTGAAGCTCATTGTGGCATTGTTGGGTTTGTTCATTGTCTGTCTGCGGAAAGGTCAAAAGAACTTGTGGCCCTGGTGAGAAGTAAAAGTTCAATGCCTCTGTATAGTGGTACTTTCACACTTCATTTATTCCCCATAGCACCTCATTGGTGCTATCTCTGCTGCTGCCACTTGATGACAAGCACCTCTTACAATAACGACTCTACTGTTGTGCAAGTCAACTGCATGTTGTTTCAAACACAAAATAGAATATTGATTAAAAAAAACGGATGCATTGAAAATCTCACTCCATTCCACCCTCTAGAGCTCTCTCTCCTTATGATGCTGCCCTTACCTTAGAGCTCTTTCCTAATTTGCTTCCAGACATTTAATTGGCAGCTTAGGGAAGGAATACTTGCTGAGGGCTAGATGCCAAAAGCCTGCAGTCTTATCTGAGACTGAGACAGAGAGTGACCTTGCTCGAAACAGCAGCCCGCTCGTTTGACCTGCTCGTGACTCCTCCCCAGCGGTCGAAAAGGAGAGGGAACGGCCACTCGTGATGAACGAGCCGGCTGAAAGAATGCAATCCTAGAAGGGAACTGATCTGATTTGGGCAAATGAAAATGGATTGTCTGGCTTCGTCCCCGAGCGTAGAATTTCTTTTTTGTTTCCTGAGTCTAACACCAGTAACCACTTCTGTAGACAGTGAGCTCTCCCCACCCCCTGTTTTTTTTTTGTTTGCTGGCAAGCCATCGAGCCCCTTTTGATTAGACATTACAATTCACCCCACGTAGTGGCGGGCTTGGCTGGCTGTCAGCCAGGACATGGTTCACGGCTGCTGTCACCAAGCTCACTTCAGCCCAGCTTCTGCACGCGTAGAGGGAGCCTCTCTATTATCGGCTGAAGATTGCAATTGAAATCCTCTCCATTTTTCGACAGCCTACCTCTCAGCTCCCCAGTGGGGGGCAATAACACGAAGCAAAACCGTTTGCTAAAATAAAGACATTTGCCAGCTCTCCCCCAGCTTACATGAAAAGCATGAGTCGCCCATACATGGGCTACGGCGGCTTAGAATCATCCAGAGTGGCATGCATTTAAAAAGCCACTTACAGTATCTGAGGATGCCTGTCCATCAAACGGGGTGGCTGCTCATACTGTAATTAACAGCGCAAGTACTCTAAATGTAGAGATGTGCAATAGAGACCTACCCTATTCTCAATAGTTTCACTCGAGAAGAAGATCTGAAAGGATGTTAGCTGGGCTATGTTATTATTTCTATTTCTATGTGTCCCCCTCATCGAGGATGTTTTTTGTAGTCTTACAGAAGAAGCAGTGGCTTTCTTTTTTCCAAGAGGGACAATGCGGGAATGATACATCAAGTTAATTACCAATAGTGCCTATTTTAAAATATCAGAGCACTACCTTTTCTCCAGTCTACATTAAATTAAATCCCTTCAGTTGTGTTGCGTGTAAGTGAGTTCCTTCATGAAGGAATGCATACTCTCTGAACTGCAATTTCTGTGTGTGTGATGGGTGTCTAATTAACTGATTGTTGAGTGTGAAAGTAATGAGGTGCATTCGTCAATCAATTACAGTTATTTGTAAAAATAAAATACATTTATTTCATAATGTGATTTCACTTTAGTCTTCTCAAGTGTCATAACAAATACAGAGTGAAGAGCTAACTAGGATATTAAATGAATCCAAAAAGAATCTAGGCTCAATCTGTAACTGAGCCTACAATCTGCATTTGTAAAAAAGGAAACATTTTTCTACTTAGCGTATTTTCTATTTCTATGTATTGATGGACTAAATGATTAAAGATGACAGAAAAATAATCTATCCCTCCATCCATTTTCTAAACACGCCTTCCAATTCAGGGTTGCAGCGGAGTCAGAGCCTGTCTCAGCAAGCAACGGCTACAAGGCAGGGTACGCCCTGAACAGGACACCAGTTTATCACTGGGCAGACAGACATAAACACAGACATGCAAACCCTCAAACTCAAACCAGGGCCAGTCTCCCCAGAAGACAATAAACCTATCAGTAGAGGTACAATAGGAGTAAACCGGAACAGCCAGAGGAAACCGGGAAGAATATACAAACTCTTCCCTGTAGGTAGCACCCCAGGTCTGGAACCAAACTCAGGTCCCCAGCGCTGCAAGGCAGCAATGCTGACAATTGCACTACCTTTCTGCCCCAAAAAATCATCCATGAAACCTCAAAGACATCACATATGAAACAAAGCCCTACCTGGAGCAACTATTGAGTATAAGAGTGTTTCTGAATCTCACAAAGTGTAAGATTAAGGACTGTCTTTGAAACCTACCCACTATACCTCTTACACTATACCTCTTTAATGCTGATTGGAGCATATATCTAACTGATGCCACTGTAAGTCTTCCATAGTCCTGGAATTCCCCATTTTGTATTCACAATAAAACATTTTTAAATATGTTTTGGGGTTATGGAAGAATAGAAACAGCTACCTACTGTACTTACCTACTGTATGCTGACACAGATGATATCCTGGTTTCCTTCAAGAAATGGCTGGATAAGTCAGGTAAATTAATTACCAGTAAACAAATAAGCTACAGTAGATCCCTTCATTTGTAAATTTCCTATGTTTTTAGAGTACCGCAAATTTATTATTTACCAATAAGTATTACTTCTGGCCTCCTTAGTGACTTACACACTTTCCCTAAATTTGGATTTTTTCATCCTGATTCATGACAATGCCACAGGCTGCAGGCACACACACAAAATCAATCCAGAAAGTGGATTTTGATTATGGGACAAGACACTTTTTCTGTGTTCTTTTGGCCCCTGCTTTCATTTTGTCTGTTCTACATGAGCAGAAACAGTGGGGAAAAACCCATTTCCTGTACTGTATATATATAAAAAGCCCCACAACATTCTGAATCCTAGGAGAAAACTTTAAAGGTCATTTGATCAGTAACCACCGTAAATTAATATTTACTACACATTTGCTTCAAATTTAGTATTTTTTACAATTGAATTAATGATGGGTAAATCAACTAGGGGTCAGCACACGTACTGTATACAGTATATCAATAAAATATACTGTATAAATAGCCTATTTTAATGTACTCTCCCAACAGGATTTGAAACAGGCCTTGGGCAATTCCTGGATGGATCTTCATGATAATGAAAATTAAACTTCAAACTTCTCCTTCTTTACAATCTTTAATGTTCTAGTAGAATATTTTAGATTGGAGGGATTGGTCAGCTATGTATCACTTAAAAACTAAACAAAAAAAGCACTTTTCCCTTTAAACTAGGAAATGTCTTTTAGAAGACATCATACTTGTGATAGAATTGTCTTCTAAATGTAGTACTGAATAACATTTGCAGCCATTTGCATCATATACAGTTTGAGTTTTCAAATCAGAGTCTTCTTTCCTTCTCTTTTCCATATGGTTTACAAAATGGCACAATATTCACCCAAACAGATCTACAGGAAGCAAACCTGAAATGCAGTTGTCCAGAAAACGTTATAACCCCAAAGACTAGTTCCCAAAGTAGATACATTACCAGAATATAAATAACATCACAAGTAATTGTTTCATTGGCTTTTAAAGCCATTTTGTAAAGGTGTTTGCAACTACAGTAAGTCACTTGTGGTGCAACCATGGAAACTAAAACCAGGATGAAAAACCAAGTCTCCTGGCCCTCACTGAATTGATAGTGGAGGGTGTTGTTGTCTAGGATGTACCCATTCTCATCATCTGGGACAAATGTAATCTGAAGGGAACTGTTACTAACATAATTGTCAAATAGGACTGCCATATAACCTTGGCATCTTACCCGGACTGAATTCAACTGACACTCTGAGATGATTTTCCGAAACATAAGTATTTCTTCTTCTTTTATTGGTACACCACACAAAGATTTTTTTTTACCTACAGTAGAAGGACCTCTGAAAGCTGTTAATATTTGTCATACAAAATCACATACAGAAAGAAAGAAAAGTATTTTCCATAAATGGATTTTAAAGAGTGTGGATTCTCTGCTTGCTATTCTAAATGCATACCAAACAATTTACAAATAGCCTTCAAATATGTTATTGTTCCTTTTACTCATTGGAAATAAAGTAAAGCTTTACTTGTCACATCAGATGTAGTCACAGTACAAGGGAATCCACAATATTTACAATATTGAATTCACATTGTTGTGGAATATTGTAATTTGCTTTTAACACCATATTACTGTAAGTATTTTGCTATTTAAACAGCTATTTTAATAAAACAATCATTTTTTATGAGTCTGATGTACAGTAATAGTCTCATTCAGAAATGCAGAATATACCGTGTACAGTTTATAACTAAATGCATTGGGGTTTATAGCTAGTATTTTAGCAGTTATTAACCTTTATATATATCAAAACACCAAGTGACTAGAGGTTTATAAGTCTGTTGGGTACCATTAATTCATTTATAATACATTTATTTCCATAATTTCTCAAGTTACCTTTTCATTAGTATAGATGTAACCTTATTGGAAAGTGTTCTGTGTTCCAGCACTTGCAATATTCTAAACCCTGACTATGTTACAGTTCAATTTAAATACAAGTTTAAATAAGCATTACAAGTGCAAATTTCAGAACATATCAATCTTTTATCAAACGGGTAAATGCATAAAAGGTTAACGTGAGCCTCTAGGGAAATCAGAAAGTCTGCTGAGACATAGAGCAGACTGAACATGCAATATAGATCAAATTACTGTGTGTGGCCTGCCTGAGTTATACACTTTTATGATGAAGCAAATGCAACTTGAAATAATGCCGTAATTATGAAATAATTGCTTCAAGGTGATTTCTTTTTAATTACTGTACTACAATAATGAAAAGTAACTTATAATACCCTTTCATATACTGTATGAGAAGAATTTTAAAGCTTTTATATATTAAAATTTCATCTTGATTATCTTGTGTCTTGCTTGCTCCTTGCCCCTGTGACATTTGGCAAGGAGACACTCTATGGCTGGATGTTGCTGGCTTTGCCTTGAAAGGGAGAAAGGCAGGAATGGCAGTTTCCTTGGTAATCACAGGGTTCCCCCCACTGCCAGAAAAATATTCACCGAGGAGCACAGACTTACGTGAAAATATGTCAGTGTCTTCTCCGGTGATAAGAATCAGAATGTGATGCATTGTTGACTGTTCACCACAGATAACCCCAGGAGTATGGAGGCTTCCCTGCAATGGAAACACCTACTTGCACAAAGCCCCCCCTGAAAACAACCGAAGTCACATCCAAGTGTTAGGAAAGTGATGATAACAAACAGTCTGGTACCAGAAGGCATTCTTGTTATCCCCTCCAACGTGGACTATGAAACAGTATCAAGTGCAACCTACACTGCTCTTCACCAACTGAAACTGAAGCCATCAATATGTGGTCTATAAAATGTCACTGGGTGACTCACCACCAGTGTTATCTTGTAATATGATAATGTTCACCCACACATGGTGAGGGCAACAGCTTGGTGTATTGAGGAGCTTGATTTTCAAAGAACATTTTTCTTATGCACATTTGGGCAGCAGAGTTAACCCCAGATAGCCTGATATAGTCAGGTTCAAGCTCTGGGACTGGGCAGTGGAATGGGGGACCCCCAAAGAAACTTAGGTTGCAGCTGCAACTGAAGGGGGAACAGTAAGTCATGCTCTTCCCTCTGGACAAGAACGTCCAGAAAACAATGCCTCAGGGACATATCCCTCAGGGATATGATGAGCAGGGACATTGTGCTGTAAGAAGTGCTGTCCTTGGGATGAGATGTTAAACGGAGGTCCAGACTTTCTGATTCTCACAAGAGTAGGGGGGTTAACCCTACACACAAGTAGTGTCCAGGCTAAATTCCACTTTGGGCTAATTCAATCAGGCCTCCCTTAATTCAAGTGGTGAAGCAGTTTCTCCTTCTCTGATCTGCTGCATAGGGGGGATGCTGAGCACAATGGCTGCTGCATACCATATACTGTAGTTGACTATTGGATGCTGAATGAATTGGGTCTGCTGTGAAGTCCTTTGTGATCCGTGCTGTAGTGTTTCATAGCCGTTCAGGGACGCCAAATATGTAATCATAGCCGGCCAAAATGTAAATGTAGTGGCTCTCTGAAGGCACCAGTTCTGTAGGGTTTGGGCATTTACTGAGACAATTACTAATTGTAGCAGTAAATCACAAAGTTGATTCTTTTGATGGCTTTAGAATCCAACCATGCGACATAACTCAAACAACGCACACACACAGGTACTAATACACGAGGATACATTTATTAATACATAGAATATGCATATAAACCTAACAGATCTTATCGAGAGGGTTATCAGAATACAAAAGATATATATTCAATCAGTTACGAAGAGTTACACATATCAAGAGGACATACGTTCAGTATATCATTCATTTAGACCGTTTCATAAATGAACTTGGTTATAACTTCTACATTAGATACTTGAAACAAGTACATAACTCTTAGGAATTAAATTGATATCAACTGGTTTGGATAACAATTGAATTCTCGAGCTGTAATGCAGTGAAGTTGAATACTCATCCAATTTCTGGGGATTCAGATCTCCTGCGGGCACAAAGAAACAGTTGCAGGCTGTTGCTGTCCAATCCGCGCTCTCTGGCTCGGTGCCAGGTTGTGCTGTGCGGCTTGCGACGGTGCGCTGCTGATGCTCACTGACCGGCTAGTTAGTGTTGGCTTTAACTAGCAAAGTTTGTGCACAGGAGAAAAGATGACTGTGGGTCCCAGCAAGTCAGGAAGAGGACCGGTTCGTTCCTGATGAAGCGCTAGTTCTGAATAGTGATTCAGCTGTCCACAGTTCCGACCTGTTCACGAGGCCTGCTGCTGGTTACTCTCTGGCAACCTCCACTCTAGACTCTTAGAACAAAGGAAAGTTCTGGCACTCGGACACCCTGGCCGTTCCGTGGTTGTCCGGGCTGAGTCTCGGGATGGTCAGGAGGCGCGCTGCGAGAATGTCCTGCCCTTGGGAGCCTTCTGCTCCTGGGCCGTCCTGCCCTGGAATTCTCCTTTGAATTCCCTTTAGAACAGTCCACAGAATCCTCTCCAGAATCTTACTGAATCTCCCGAATCTGAATCTTGTTGAATCTCAATCTCCAGGCCTGTGTTGCCTGTTTTTACCTGGAGGAACTTCAGCTCGTTGATTGGCTGAAAGTTCCATGGGCATCAGAGTCCCACGTGGGTTACTCAGCCCTACCAGTCCCTGATTGGTTGATCAAGGTGAGATATGAGTCACTTAGTCCTGACACTTAGGAATGCAGTCCAGATGTCCATCCGGCACTCCCTAGACTGATAGGCGCCAGTGGATGACCATTGATCATGATAGCCAGACTTAGCTAAGTGCATCCCCCTTTGGGAGCTGTCCTAGGAAACCTTAAATCACCCTGCACTAATGGTCTCTCTGTGGCTGCACCACAGAGATGAACAGAGAAATGGGGCCTCATTTGGGAAGCTCAGAAACACTTAATTCTGCCTTATTATTAAGCCTCGCCGCTACATATCCCCCCTTTTTGAAGGTCACGAGGTCCTGAGGCGTTGTTGCCTTCAAAACAAAACAGAGTTAAGTGATGTCCCTTGCCATTAGAACATTAATCTTAAATGTCTACATTACTCCTCGAGAATTCATACCGGAACCAGCATTGGATACAAACAGGATGAATAACATCTGGAGTATGTATAAACACGGTAGGAGACATTATCTAAGTCTAGGAATTACACATCAGGAAGCTCACTGTCAATATCTGATACCTCTGTAGTAGATATTTGGGGAGAAGTCACTTCCTTTCTTTTGACATGCTACCTTTGACTCATTCATGCTACCCGGAGTACATCTTGATGTGAGAGTACATCATTCAGAGTACACTGTCAGTCATGATCCAGCTACCTGGCAGTAGTGTTACAATAACAACAGTTCCTGTTCCCAGCCCCCCGATAAACCACAACACCTGTGTTGGGTATCTGCTAGGGTGGTTTGGAGGTTTGTTCCATTAAAGCAAACTAACTACCTGTACCTCTTCAGGGCTTACTGTTTCTTGGATTTCTATCCAATTCCTTAGTGTGGCATCTGAAGGCATCCACGACCTCAAGTTTGGTCTTATATTGTCTGGTTCCAGACTGTACAGTGTTAATTTACCATGCTGTACTATGGCCTCCTCAGGAACTTGCAGGAAAACTGTTTTGATTAGGTAGCTGCATTGCGGTAGCTGTATCATGCCTGTCACAAGTCATAGTGTCAGTTAAATGTGGTGTGTTGACCAGCCATTTACGTCCCACCTGCTCTTCATGGGGTTCATTAACCTCCCTCTGCCCATTAGTAGCTTTACACCCTTCATTGGTGAATCGTTTAGACACAGCCAATGGATAGCTTTGGTAGCCATACCCATCTCAAGATTTGGAACCGAATTCAATCTTGGATTGCCTTCTGGGTGAGCTATGAGCGATGGGGTTAATGTCACATACTCCTCTACTGAGAAGAGTGGAATCAAGTGGGTTGGGAATTGTGCCGTGGCTAGACTGGCTACAGTGGCACTAAACTCCCTTAACAGGTCTTGTGTCAACATTCTGGCCTGTTGCACACAAGCATAAACCCACTGTATAACACCAACAATCATGTCCACTGGTTGGGGAATAAGGTTTAACCCTGTTGCATAGGAAGTTGCCTGTAGGGTTTTCCCTAAGCTTTCCAACTTTTGCTGCTGTCGATACAGTCTGTCACTACCCTCTGGCATCTCTGACACCTGCCTTCTTGGGGCAGTCAGGGTGAGAGTGCCAGCAGCACACAAACCTACCAGAAAAAGCAAACGTGCAACAGTGGCGGCAGCAATCAGTCTTCCCAAAAGTCTTTTCGGGTGGCTGATCCCAGTCATCTCCTTCTGAGTGACTGTTGCCTTTCTAAGCTGGCGCAGCGTGTACATGGTGTCTTTCTCAGTATGCCATGTGGCATCTTGGGCACCAACATCCTGGAAATCTGGGGAGATCTGACACAGCTGCTGATGCTGCTCCTCCTTTTCCAGGGCATCTGCTTTTTCGATTTGTTCATGCCTGTGCTCTAGGAACCCTGCAGGGGGCGGTGCAGCGGTGGAGCATACCTGACCCTCGGCTGAGTGGTCATCTGGAGCACCTGAGTGATCTGGGATTGTTATCCCATTCTCACTGTTCAGGTCCACCCTGCACACTTCCTGATTGAGGAATCCCTCTATCGGCATGTTTACAATCGTTCGCTGGGCGTGGGTGTAGGACACCTGCTCGCTCCCCCCTTCCCTCGCTAGGGGTTCAGGGAGCTGCCCCAGCACTGGGATAGCTAGTTCACTGTCTTCGAACTCGCTATCACCCACCAGGCCCATGTCAGTGCAGGCGGGGATTCTGACACCCCTCTTTGCGATGTCCTGCACTGGCAGGCGGGTGACTTGACCATCCAGCTCCAGTCTGGCTGAACCACTGTTGGTCAGACTCAGACTGACAGACTGAGCTGGTGGCTGTAAGAAAACCGGCTCGGCTTTCATTCCCTGTCCCTTCTGGGGGACTGGGTGTGTTGGCAACCCTGCCGTTGAGGCAGGAACAATCAGGTCAGTCTCACTCACTACCTGGTAGTTGTGAGAAATAATGTTACCTGACTGCAGGTTCCCTGGGTCACAGCAGAGGGAATCGGCATCTGGGATCAGGTGTGTCCACAGCGCAGTAGTCTCAGCGTCCAGCTGGACCTCCTGTCTAACCTGTGAATGTTGCACCAGGGGCACCTGGCGGTGGCCCCGTGACAGCTGCTCAAGCAGATCCTCACTAATAGAGGACCTCTCAGGGCTAAGGGTGAGGGCTACATCACCAACCTGCTCTCCTGCCATCTGGATCCCTTCCACCACTGCAGGGTGGTGGTCCTGACCCCTCTTGGGTGCCAGGGTGCACAGGGAAAGCTCCTTTTCATCGCCAGGTGGGGAGATCTGCTCCTCTTTAGGGATGTAAAAGGGGTGTGCTTTACCTGGTGGATCAGGCGGCTGCTTGGAGCACCGCTCCTGTGGCAGGGAGGCTGTTGTGACCTCAGCCGGGACACGACTTCCCTGTATATCTGGGAAACAAGATAATATTTTTATTTCTTGTCCAGAGGGAACAGAAGGAATCTCCGCATAGGCTTCTGTGTTCGGTGGGCACTGTGTGAGCACAGTCTGCCTCTTGGCCCCCCTTTCCTTCTGTACAGAAGGCTTAGGAGCCTTGACCTGTTTCCACACTTTGCCTTTCTGGTGATCCACCAAAGGTTCCTCTCTGAGTCGCATGCCCTTTTCTTTTTCTACCCGTTTGAGCTTGCCGTGTGACATCAAACACCTTTCAACCTCAGTGTCAATCAGTGTCTCACTGGGTAAGACATCTCCCATGGCAGCCTTGAGGTAAAAGCTTCCTGCTTTTCCTCTGTGTTTTACTGCCTGCTCTGTGACTTCAGGGGTGGAGTCAGCACTCGCTTGGGAGTGGCTGACCTCATCCAGGCAGGAACCCTTCCGCTCAATCAGATAGACTGAGGGAGTGGGAGGGGGCGGGTCTCCGCCTCCTCCAGTGGAGAGTATCAGCTCATTTGAGCTTCCGGCAGCCTTGGGGAGCGGTTGTCCCTGTCCTAATAAAGCTTGTTCAAGCCTGGCCAGGTGGGTGGCTACTGAATCCTTTTGTTCAGCTTTATCTAGCCCTTTTCCTCCCCCGGTGTTCTCATGGCACTTAGGACGCTGGGTGCGGTCCTGTGTGCATGCTTTGGAACGGGGCTTAGCCAGCTCAGGAGCCTGTGCTCCTTCGAGCAGGAGGGAATTAACCCTGCTGGCTCTGACGGCGAACACGGTCGCTTTAGCAGCTTTTTGCTCAGAGCGACTTTGGACATCATACTCCCAGGCTTTCTGCACGAATCTCTTAATATCAGTCATTTTCATGGTCTGTGCATCTGTATGCATTAAGATCATCTTTCTGACTGATGGGTGGAGATTCGCAATGAATAAACCCTTGAAATGTATGTTCTCTTCGCAACCCTCATCATTTCGCCCTGCAAAATAAGTTCGTCTAAGTCTCTCGTAATATTCGCGAGGGGACTCTGCTCTCTCGTGCTTAATGTTAAGGGCGGCGGCTATCGCGGCAGTCGGGTCAATAAACGCACTGTATTCCTCGATAAGTGCATGACAAAGCTGTTCAAAGTCATTACAGACTTCTTTCATCTGCCTAGCCATCCACTCATGTACAGCTCTGCTGGTAGTTTTCCTGACCAGAAACACTTTCTCCTGTTCTGTGGCGTTTGGCAGGTACTGCAGGGTATACCTGAGGTCCTGAATATAACTCTCGATATTATTCTCTGACACTGCGGGGTCAAATCTCTCTACGTCCTTCGCTAGCTCTCTCAGAGAATGGAGGTTTATTCTCCTAGCTTCTCCGCTGACGGAGATATGACGGAGATCGTGGTCAGACTTGTCACTGCTAGAGAGAGTGCTTAATAGCGACTCGAATTCAGACCTTTTAGCAACCATCGTTAAACTTAAAGAGTATTACTTTTAAGTACGAAATCACAGTTTTACCACAGAAAACCACAAGATCAAGTATGCAATCAACCCGGTAGATTGCAAAAGATCACAAAACACTCAAGCACTGCTTAAAGAGCAAGGGGAACTTTTTCTTTCGGCTTTCAGCACACTGTATTATCGTGTATGAAACCCGCGGCGTTTTATATGAATTATTCCGCTTGGTTGATTCATTTCAGTCTTGCCACGCCCACCCAGGGACGCCATAAATGTAGTGTTTCATAGCCGTTCAGGGACGCCAAATATGTAATCATAGCCGGCCAAAATGTAAATGTAGTGGCTCTCTGAAGGCACCAGTTCTGTAGGGTTTGGGCATTTACTGAGACAATTACTAATTGTAGCAGTAAATCACAAAGTTGATTCTTTTGATGGCTTTAGAATCCAACCATGCGACATAACTCAAACAACGCACACACACAGGTACTAATACACGAGGATACATTTATTAATACATAGAATATGCATATAAACCTAACAGATCTTATCGAGAGGGTTATCAGAATACAAAAGATATATATTCAATCAGTTACGAAGAGTTACACATATCAAGAGGACATACGTTCAGTATATCATTCATTTAGACCGTTTCATAAATGAACTTGGTTATAACTTCTACATTAGATACTTGAAACAAGTACATAACTCTTAGGAATTAAATTGATATCAACTGGTTTGGATAACAATTGAATTCTCGAGCTGTAATGCAGTGAAGTTGAATACTCATCCAATTTCTGGGGATTCAGATCTCCTGCGGGCACAAAGAAACAGTTGCAGGCTGTTGCTGTCCAATCCGCGCTCTCTGGCTCGGTGCCAGGTTGTGCTGTGCGGCTTGCGACGGTGCGCTGCTGATGCTCACTGACCGGCTAGTTAGTGTTGGCTTTAACTAGCAAAGTTTGTGCACAGGAGAAAAGATGACTGTGGGTCCCAGCAAGTCAGGAAGAGGACCGGTTCGTTCCTGATGAAGCGCTAGTTCTGAATAGTGATTCAGCTGTCCACAGTTCCGACCTGTTCACGAGGCCTGCTGCTGGTTACTCTCTGGCAACCTCCACTCTAGACTCTTAGAACAAAGGAAAGTTCTGGCACTCGGACACCCTGGCCGTTCCGTGGTTGTCCGGGCTGAGTCTCGGGATGGTCAGGAGGCGCGCTGCGAGAATGTCCTGCCCTTGGGAGCCTTCTGCTCCTGGGCCGTCCTGCCCTGGAATTCTCCTTTGAATTCCCTTTAGAACAGTCCACAGAATCCTCTCCAGAATCTTACTGAATCTCCCGAATCTGAATCTTGTTGAATCTCAATCTCCAGGCCTGTGTTGCCTGTTTTTACCTGGAGGAACTTCAGCTCGTTGATTGGCTGAAAGTTCCATGGGCATCAGAGTCCCACGTGGGTTACTCAGCCCTACCAGTCCCTGATTGGTTGATCAAGGTGAGATATGAGTCACTTAGTCCTGACACTTAGGAATGCAGTCCAGATGTCCATCCGGCACTCCCTAGACTGATAGGCGCCAGTGGATGACCATTGATCATGATAGCCAGACTTAGCTAAGTGCATCCCCCTTTGGGAGCTGTCCTAGGAAACCTTAAATCACCCTGCACTAATGGTCTCTCTGTGGCTGCACCACAGAGATGAACAGAGAAATGGGGCCTCATTTGGGAAGCTCAGAAACACTTAATTCTGCCTTATTATTAAGCCTCGCCGCTACAGTGCCGTAAAGAACCACAACCTTACAGTCTGGACATTCAGGTATTTAGTTTGTTATCTATATGACTTGAAGAATAAAATTATTTGATGTTGCCGGGATTTGCTGAAGGACTAACCAGTGAAATACACATAACCCTGTGAAATGGTGGCAGGAGTGTGTGGTTTTGTGAGTCTTCCTCACTCGTGGAGTGTATTTGGTGGACAATTCACCAAATTTGTGCTCCACACGTTAAGTATTTTCACATCTTGTGTTACCTTGTCTGAAAATTGTTTGAGTGCTAAAAATATTTGTGCTTTTGGAACTAAAAAAAATTGGGAGGAGGTTTGTGCTGACATTTCTTTTTTTCCATGCGAAATAATTCCAACACTTTAATATTAGTTTAAACAACAACTGTAAACCAAACACTGCTCATAAATACAGTTTAATCAAGATACGAGAACCTGGAAATGTTTAGTTTAAAAATTTACAGTAGCTTTTGGATATGATGGATAAATGCAGTAAACATGGTGTATGCCAGAGATTGCATACAATTTTTCAGGGTGACAGAACAATTAACCTGCCAAAAAGCTGTCTGTTATAGAAATACAATATAAACACAAAGTTATTTAAATGTATCACTATAAAAACAGCAAAGTAAAATGTTACATATCTGTCCTGTCCAAATGTTATTGTTGTGGAACTGTCATGTTTTCCTTTACTCTTACTAATTTACACATGAAGAAAATGGGGATCATTCCTCAGATTTGGTGCTGCTTTGCATCTACGTGGCTTATTTTGAAAATCATATACAGAAACCCTATGAAGGTAAATTATGCATGGGTTTTGAAAGGTGCCATCTACAAGAGGTAGCGTATCTGCACAATGATTATGGACATTGTGTCTGTCAATAATCCTTAAAGAGTACCTTTACATATCTGTTACATGTTGCTTTATTTTGGGGAAAAGAAAAGACTATAGGGCTGTTCCTATGGAGGTAACTCAGAAACATATGACATTTTCCTTTGAAATATTATCCCCCAAAGCATTGAGATGACAGCAATAAATTGTGCAGGATTAATAAATCCCTTGGGTTAAATGCCAACGGATATAAGAACTTTTTGATGCAGGGGACAGAGAGTTAGAGAACATAGAATTCGTTTTGGATCACAAAATAATGTACAGTAGTATAGACTTTAATTCTCTGTTCTCATATTCAATTTAGAGAATTTTGCTTTGTGTTCTTATATTCACAGTGAAAGTGCACTTTGCAAAATGTCACTGCAACTGTACTCCTCCCCTTTTTAATGTGTGATTTAGAAAAGTCATCACATTTTTAGCTGTGCCTTTTTCAGGATTCTTAGGCTTCAATAGTAACAGAATATTCATTTTTATAAACACAAGTATTTTATACAAGTATGAAAAAGAAATCAAGTGAAATACACACCCATGACTTTATAAAAGTTCAGAGATGTTAAAATACTCTCACAAGATTAAAAAATAAATATTTTAAAGACAATATTCATACTTACCTTAACCATGATCTTTTTGTTACAGTGCATTGTATCACCATATGCAGAAACATTTTTTCTAGATTTTAAATATTGCAACTATTTGTTTAGCAGTGCAATGTGCAGATACCTGAGTTTAATCTGAAATCCTCTCTTTTAAAAACAGAGCATGGACTTCCTAAGATGGTACACTTGCATAACAGATTTCACAGTCAAACTTTACACTGACAATTTTTAAAATCAATGATTCAATAGTAAACAACCAAAAGTGACACGTGTAAAGTGTAACAATGCAGATTCTAAGAACATATACAGTACTATTACTGAACAATATAAGGTTCTCATTTATAGCCTTTCTTATCTTCTTAGAAACAGTACCTGACAGGTTTATTTTTATTATTTTGTCAATTGTAACAGTATTTAGGAGTGGGTTATATACAGCGGCCTTTTAAATTTCTCCTGCACACATGGCTCTAGCTCAGACATTTCCTACTTTGTCTGTGAAAGCTTACAGAATCTTGTATGAAATGCATTTCCTAACATTGAAAAGGTTTCACGTGAACCTGAACAGTGCAATTGTTTTTCTGAGCCAAAGGTAAGCAGTGAAAATATTGTACTGTTCTTAAAAATATCATAATTGGTACTGTATGTACTTGAAGCTCAGGAGGTAAGCTTAGGGTAGGTAAACAATTTTCCTGACACAGGCATGGAAAGTAGTGTTTCATGCTTTCATTAAGACAACTTCAATTCAAGACAAGCTGAATTAAGATTAAATGAAAGCTGCTGCCAGCCTAGAAAATTAAAACACTGCTTAGCTATACAGTTTTTTTTTCAGCTTAACTGATTTGCATTATAAGTAGTCTCAGAATGTTTTCAAAGGGGTTGAGTCTCATCATGGAGAAAAATAATCATTACCACTTTATGCGACTTCAAAAATGGACCTTATTTATTCATTTCCTTCCATCATGCATAGGAAAAATAATTTAAACATCCAACTTCTTGACAGGCCATCCACAGCCTGTCTAAAACAATATTCTACAACTTAGGAAAATAGAAACAAGTCATTACAATAATAAAAATATTTAAAGAACAAAAATTAAGAAAATGAACTAACAGCTTGCTGGAAAAAAAAATAATCTTTTTCCAGAAGAAAACTCTGGGGTTTCCAATTGTGTACCTGGGTGTGTCTACTGGTTTTCATTGCAACTTGATTCCTAACAACCTAAATTAGCTCATTTCTGGATTAAATGGATCAGTTTACCAACTTCAGGTGCTTGTACTTTAAAGAGGCCTAGAGTAGAAAACCTGCAGGCACACCGACTCTCCAGGATGAGACTTGGAGATCCCTGTTCCAGTTTGTTTATAGGGGAAATGGATGAGTAATCAAATGTATTGCAAACCTATAAACCTGATCTATGAAAGGTGTAGAGTGGTGTCTAGGAGAGACCATTGAGTATGGTTACACACATTGCTGAAGTAATAAAATTACTAAAAAAAAGTTTATTTCAGTGTAGAACCAATTTCATCAGCTCAGTAACTAAAGCCCAATATAATGTTATTGACTGGCATTACACTGGCAAAATAGAATCTATCCGGTGTTGCCACAGAAGTATGGGTCAGTTTCTAATCTGTACTGATCAAAAGTAATAATTACATGTATTGTTATGTCAGATTTCAAAACACCATGGTGAACTTAAAATATTGAAATGAGTAAAATATTCCTGCTAATATTGCTGTTGCTATATACTGTACACTGCTATTATTGAAATGAGGTAAAAATAAAACGAAGCAAAGTAAGTCTTTGATGAAGACTCTAAAGACATTTAAAAATGATGTTTATTTCTGGAATAAGATGTGTTTGCTCTGATGTAATCAAATGATATTGGATTCACTATAATCAACTGACTTAGTTCTGCTGTTCTTGTTGAAATAAAGTGCAGAACTCTTCAATGTGTCTTCCTCCGCTGCTTGTTGTATATAAACAATTTGACTTCTAATTTTACAATCCCTGGTATTTTTAAAGTCTATTTTTTGGTCAACAAGGCAGTAATCAGTAACTCTGTATTAGTTTCAAAGGCAACTTTACAAATGAGAAAGAAGCAGCACAACAGCAACAGAACCTGTTGAAAGTATATTGCATATAAATTATTTGTATTTTATAGCATCTCAGTACAGTCCAGGATATTTCTGTGGATCGTTTTTAAAAAAAATATTATTATTAAGCACTGGGTTTGTAACTTGAATACTACGGAAGTAAGCTGTTTAAATATCCCTTTCACTGTACAAACTGCATTCCCTGATACGGGGGTCAGGAGAGCACTGATGGCTTATTTAAACCTCTCTGGTCTGTCAAAGTCAATCCAAAATTCCCATCTTAATTCTACTGTCTGAAAAGTTGCCTTGGGGCAGCAATGGGAGATCAGAAAAAGGAGGATAAAATCAAGAAGGAAGAAATAAGAACCAGGGCAAGAAAATTGTCATAAAGCAACCAAAGTCACGGGGATTACAAGTTAAAAGCAAAATATGCTAACCCCCGGTCCACCCTAGATCACCAAGAAAAATAACTTATTTTAGCACAGATACAGTGTCATGGTAGGCTACTAATCTTTTCAGTTTTACCCAGTGAGAGTTATATCTCAACTTACTTCAGGCTAAAAGTTTAAAACTGACATTTAATCACCCAATGTGAGTCTGTATCCCTCCTTTCCCCCAGTACGCAGTGTGAAGTGAAAGGAAGAGACATTCCTTGGATCCTAATGCTTGAACTATCTGCAGACACTTGCAAAACATAATTACTGCCATCCTGTATCTAAAATGAAGCAACTCTCTTGTTTACTAAGTGTAACAAATGAAGGTTATTAAAGTCTGCTTGTCATTATTATTACATTTACTAAAGACTGTTACATCATCTTTAGAGTGGCACTGTGGCACAGTGGTTAGCAATTCTGCCCCACAACACTATTCAGTTTCAGACCTGGGATGATATACAGTATATCTGCTGTGTGGAGTTTGTATGTCTGTGTGGTTTTATGGATATACCAGTTTTCTCCCCCTGTCCAAAGACACACTGGTAGATTAATTGGACCTACTGCAGTGAGAGTGTTTGCTTTTATATCTGTGTATGCTCTTCCAATGGAATGGTGCCATCAAGTGTGTATCCTGCCTTGTGCCCATTGCTAGCTAGGATAAGCATAGGCTCCCCTGCGACCCTGAATTGGATAAAGCAGTGGTTGGAAGTTTCATCATATTTAAAATGTATGGTGTCTATATAGTGCCTCTAAATCAACAGATGTCTAAAACATTCATATACCTGTGTAATAGATATTTCCTAAAAATAAGGAATTGCTCTAACAGTGCAGATTACATTTTGGCAGTTATGTTTTTAGAGATGTAAAACAATGGTACTTAAAAATAAAACAAGCAGTGACAACAATGTTAGATTCATAGTTTTGTTTAGTTAATTTCAAAAGCAATATGCTAACCAATGGTACAATTTTCAACCAATCAAAGGCGACTTCTACCGTAGCCTTAAATTGACAAGGACTTTGGAGACATTTTAATGGAAAGGTCTAGGACATTTTAATTGAAAGAAAATATCTGAAAGTGAAAAGGACTCACATGCTATACATTTCAATGCTGTTTTGGAAAGAAAAATATTTCAGTTGTGTTTTTATATGATGGCACAACACACCACCCCTGCACAATTCTCATTGATCTATCTCATAAGCAGATGAAGTTGTGCACTCAGCAGAAGTCCTTCTGTCAACCATCTGCTCTCTCCTAACAGGAGTAAAACTTTAGAAAGCACAAGCCATAATTCCAGAATTCCCTCTCAGCTTCTTATGTGGTTTAAGCTAGTATAACAAGCCATTGTGCACTGCCTCGACACTGCATTACACAGAAAAAAGAGAGAACTTGAAATAAGTCAATCTCTCCCTTTCTATGTTTCAAGTGTGAGATTAAGGAAATTGACAGAAGAAATTCACACATTAATGAATTTCTGGTTATGTATGAAAGCCTCCTTCCAGTCTGAAGAGGTTTAAGTCCCAAGCACTGACTTCAGAAAGTAACCATGATGTTATTTTCTTAGTAATGGATATTTGAGTAGTGGATATGGGCAGGAGCTTTTTCAGTAGAAAACTGTTTTTTTTTTCTTCCTACAGTAACTCCCACACAAACTGAAGGCTTTCCATGTCTGTTTATGTGAGTGGTTTGTGGAGGAGAGGGGGGCATTCTAGGTGGAAGGTTACACTTAAGAGTTTGTTTTAGCCCATTTTTTGTACAGTCTTAAATCCTGCTGTCTTGACATTTCTCACTCGTTCATTGGGCCATTTTCAAACCTGGCCTTAACAACAAAAGTTACCACTTTTATCACACCACAAAAGCATGTGTGCCTTAAATGTAATCCAGGTTACTTAAATTAACTGTTAGAAATATGATCAATCACTACAAAGGCTTTCAATATTATTGTATTGTCCTGAAAATGTTAAAGTATTTTCCTATCTTGCAGCCATAAAACGTTCATAAGCAATAGCCACGCCTGAAAATGAACCTCTGGGTGCTACTAGATAAAGAAACCTATGCTTAACCTACTTTTCTGTAAAGTATGTGTTTAAAGGAGAACTGCAACGCTATTTTAATATTTTGGGGTTAGAAAGAATCGGTACTGATAAGTGCATTTCAAACTACTGTGAGAGTAAAATGTACACAGTAACTTGTAAAACTATTTGGTCTGTGGTTCCCTTGTAAATATAAATAAGAATCATATCTGGAACCATCGGGATTCACACACTTCTTGTACACTATAAAGACATGTTGAGCTCTTGGTGAAAAATTTAAACAGGCTACATAATTTAGTTTTTTACTTGGAAAAAAAAAGATCACACTTTGAGAAAGACTGTCCATTTTAGCTGAAACACTTAAGGATAAAAAAAAACCAATGAAATCTGGAAGAAAGTCTCAAAGGAGAATGGTGATTATCTTGGAGTAATCCTTCAGGGGTTAGATTACCTGGCATGTTTTTCCAATTCCTTTTTAACCAAGAGAGGCTGAGGAGGAGATTAATCTTCGCAGCCCACCCACAGCATGGGGCCTCTCATCACTGTAAAATTATCTTGAGAGGTTAATTATTAGCTCTGAAAAATTAATGATGTTCCTTTTTTATCCAGTCATATAACGCGCATATTGTATTCCTGTCTTTCCCTTTAGGAATGTCTTGTATGTGAACGTCTGCCCTCTGTGGGTGATATTTTACACTTCAATTTAACGGCACTGTGTGGAGTAAAGGAAATGGAATTATGAATTATGAAATGGATGTCCTATGTTTTCTCCCATCTCAGAAGATTGGCTGCTCAATCCATCTCACTTTATTAATGATGTTAATGAAAGTAGTGTTACATTTTAAGTCTATGAAGCTAATAAAACCCATTCATCCTTTCAGTCACCCTGGATGAGGGCATCTGCAGAAGAAAGAAATAATAATAGTAATAATATGATATATAAAGCAGCTGATTTGGAAAACACGTTGCTCTTGCTGACCTGTAGAGCTAAGAACTGCCAATGCTCTACATGTATGTCATGAAACATTTTGGCAACTCTAATGAGCAGCTGAGACTGCATGGGATGTCAAAAGTCTGTGTCAGTGCTAAAAACATGTTCTTTTATGCGCACCCAAGACATAAATGTTTGAAACCTGAAGATATGAACAGTTTGATTTTTGCATGAAAAATTTAAATAGGTAATGTAACCATGTTAAAGTGTTAACAATTTGGCTTATGCCTGATCACCACTGGGACACTTGGCACTATTAATCCATCCATTTATTTTCTAACCATTTAATCCAATTCAGGGTCACGGGGGAGCTGGAGCCTGTCCTGGTAAGTATTGGGCACACGGCAGGATACACCCTGGTCAGGATTCCAGACCATCAAAGGGAACACACAGACACAAACACACTCACACCAGGGCCAGTTTTCCCAGAAGCCAATTAACCTACCACTACTGTATGTCATTGGACTGAGGGAGGAAACTGAAGACACTGGAAGGAAACTCATGCGAACACAGGGAAAACATACACACTCCACACAGATAGCAGATAGATTGGTCCAGAATTGAACCCAGGACCCCAACATTGCAGTGCTAACCACAGCTATTACTATTAGTATTACATAATCAGCATCATTATCTGTATACCTGGAAATAAAAAAAATACAGTTAGTCGTGTAATGTAATTCTTCAGGGTTTGCCCTCCTGTGGGTGACGCGGCATTCAGATTAACATTAATTGTTTGCCTTGTGACCCACCCAGGAGGCACACAGGAGAGCCCCCTTTCAAATTACATATAGGATTTTCAGACCGTGACTGTATTATAAACCCAGATTAAATTATAGATCCACTGATTAAGATAACAAAGATAGATTATAGATAATGCACTTGGCTGCTGCATAATAATTCAATGAAAATATAGCAGCCAATGGCTTTTATTTGTTCTCTATTACTCTGTTATAAAGCAAAGACTGTAAAATGAAATGATAGTTCTTCTCATTTGATGATGAAAGTAATTTTAAATATTAAAGATAATAAATACATAGTACCATAACAAACAACAGTGCTGCATTCAATGCAGAGATGATCAGTGATGCAAATTCGGTTACACACTACAACCTTTTAGGTAGCAGAGGACTGAGATGCATCACCATGTCTAAAAGGTCAAGAGGCCCCAATGTCTGTAGTTTTGCAAGTACAGGGAATGTCTAACTCATTTTCTGCTATGGCAGAACACAATAGTGGCTACTTACATCTAAGTGAGATATTAATTTCAGAACTGGTGTCGGCACAAACAAAATTGAGATTGTTTTGGCCAGATATCACCTGACATACTGCATGATGTTTAACAAAAAAAAAATCTAATTTTTTATATAAAATATTATTTTCTGCTAGCTGGTAAAGTCAACACTGCTCCGTTTCCTGTCAAAGGCAGCCATTACTTCTCTTCTATTACTACACTGAATGGACAGGCAGGGCTGACATACTGTATGTCTGCATGTTGTCTCAGATTCTCTCCTTCCTTAAGACATCAAAACTGAACGAAACATGTTAGCCCATCTCAATGAGCGCTAGTTTCTCACAGCAACACATTTCACAGCTGAAGGATTAATTAATACCACTACACACTCTACCATATAAATATCTTTCTTAGGAAACAAAGGAAATGATGTGATTTTACACCTTGGACCATATTTTGTGGTTATGATGAAAGTAACTGAAACATGTAAAATCAGAATTTCATATTACAAGAGGATTCAAAAGCTTGTTGCCAATTCAGTTTGAACCAGGGCTTGAGACAGCTGGCAGTGCCAATCTCTTTTTAATAAGGCCTGTGGGACTGAGTGGCAGACTCTTGTATCCATGACGACTACTTCATAACCAAACATTACCTATTCAACAGGCACACTGGATTCAATCGGTTATGCTACTGTATTTTGTCTTCAACTTCCATTTCTTTTACTTTTTAACAGCATGTATGTGTGTTTATCTTCTTCTCCCCTTGTATAATTACATTATTAACCTTACTGTAACCTTAAATTACAAATGCTTAAAATATTAAGCAAAATAATAAATTTTAATTCCTTTAACATAAATTAAAATGAAGTAAATGGCTTTCCAAGCCATTCACAATCATTTGTTTCTATATACTGTATATATAATATTTATTTTATATGCTTGCAGTAACACAACTTTTTGGGGTTTTGTGACTTAATAATTGTATTGTAATTTCGAAGAATATATAGGTTTTTACCTATATGTTCTTCATTTATCATTCACATTACTTTGTAATGTAATTTTTCTCATAAAAACAAACATTCCATTAATTTATTAATTGATTTATTCAGAATTTATTTTAATTTTGTATTTAAAGATTTGCTCTAAATCTGTAAAATGTAATTACCAATGTATTTCTCTTTAAGGAAAGATCTTTACATTCAGTTATTTTTAACATTTCTGTCCTTTCATCTTTTTCACATTAATGTTAGCTAATCACAGAAATAACATGATTCTAAGATTCAGGACACATTTTAAACATTTGTAAGTCTTGCTATTCAGTAGTTTGCTCTGAACTTGAAACACCCTCTGCTAGGAGTGCATTATTGTAAAGTATTGCTTTTTTCATGAACAGCCTGCAATCTTTCAAGTGATAGATACTTACATTCTTTCAGGATTAAATCCCAAAGCAATGAGAGCAATTCTTACTGACATTTCTCTCCACTACAGTCAATCTAGGCATCAGAGTGTAGAACCTCTCAATTTATGGACAGCGTAGATTCATTTAAAAAATATGAGCAACACAGACATGATTAGCTTTTTGAAATTCCAGACTGTTTCTTTTGTTAGGCTTAAATTTAAAGACAGTACATCTTTATTTCAAAAGAAAAGCCTTCCTTTTCAACTGACACATTCTAATTTTCCATGGCCTTACTTAAATCCAGCCATCCATTTTCAAACCTCTTTATCCAATTCAGGGTCATGGGGAAGTCAGTAAGTAACTGGCGCATCCCAGCAAATAACAGATAATAATAATAAACATACAATCTGCTGCTGGTTCAGGTTGTTAGTCAATGCTGAATGACCTCCTCTTGTTTGTAACTGATCTTATGTTATGTTCTTAAATCTTCTTACAATAGTAAGTCATTGTTCTTACAATAACAATTGTTCTTACAATAATAAGTCATTGGGAATGTGTGATTAATAATGTTGCATTTAAAAATGAAAAATTAATATGAAATCCAAATGAATCATGTTAAAAGCACATTAACAAATACATCAGAAGAGTAAACAATACAAAGTAGCCAAAGCTCTGTAATTCTTTAATGTCGCAGCCAATAGCAGCTAATCAATAGATCTTGAGAGGACAATGAAGGTCATGTTTCATGTCTTGTTTTGGCTGCAGCTGCATTATAAAACTTAGTAGCTACAACAGCATAGTCTTCTTTTGTACCAACAGAAGAACGCAGACTTTTTTCACAAGCTTTATTCTTTTTTTCTTCTATAAAAAATCAGAAGAGATCTCAAGGGGCCCTCAGAGTATTCTTAGACCTTCAGTATATGACGAGAAGTAAATAGTAAATTCACTTTTACCACTCAAAGTCCTAAACGTATACAATTTAAAGAAGTTAAAGTGCAATAAATCATTGTGCTTTATCATGCTTTATCATGCTTTACTTTATACATGTTTGGTATGAGGAAGTCGTTCTTCACTAATTTCAGGGAATATGGCTTGTGGAGCTTTATACGGTACCTTTGTAAATGCAATCACCAAATTTGCAAATTTGTAATCCATTTATTTGTTGAAAACAGTAAAAAACAACAAAAGTATAAAGTATAATGAATTAAACAGTTGATCCTAAAATATTTCATATACTGCAGGTCAAACCCCGGTTATAGTGACTGCTGCTGCCCTAATTCTTATTTTCTTTTCATTGTTGGTTCAGGAAATGCCATACCATTCCCTCAACCACACATAGTACTCAGAGCAATGAGACACGTTGACCACTGCGTTCTTTCCATTTTCTGAAGTTCATTTCCGATGTGTTCAGAATAAAGAAGGTCAGAACAGGCCAAGAAATGCTGTCAGTGATATTCTTTAGAAAAATATGTGTTACAATTAAAGCTTTGTTGATATTGTGTATTGTAATGTTAGCACAAATACCGGCCTTCTAACAAAGTTGGCAGTAGGCTGCTTTCTAAAGATGCAGTATTCAGTAGGCTGTGTTGTTCTTCTCTGACAGAAACAATAAGCCTAAAGTTCTGCAGACAAGGAGGATGATTTTGTCAATTTTCCTGAAAACATCATCATTTAGGCACTCCCATTGCTTGACCTGGCTTGATACTGCCGACCTAATGTACCAGACACAGAATCCCTCTTAATCTGGTAGGTGGCAAATAAATGGGTATTTTTTCTGCTATAAAAAATAAATCAATAATTCTACAACAATGTTTTAAGACAACAATATTTGAAACAGGATACTATGAGCTTTCACTATCTCCTTAGTAAGCCTACTGCATTATACACATTAAATTCTTCTCATACATTGTACAAGGGTTATCCAGCTCTGGGCAAAATGTGTCAGATTTTCATTCAGCTCATTTCACAATGACCTAAATCAGCTCATTATGGGCAGAATTGGACTAATTTAACAACTTCTCCCAGCTGTTGAGGTGTTGCCTCATTCAAGGCCTCTAGAAAACCTGCCGAACAACCGACATCTTTCCATTGAGTTATTGCTGAATTTTTTTTATTTTTATTTTGTTTTTATTTAATATTTTCTATGACCATGGTACTATTTGGTATTGGATTTTTTTAATACAAGACTAATTGTATCTTGATGTGCTGACGTCTTTAAAACAGTGTATATGCTACCTTTAAACTATTTAATTTAAATACAATTTGTGATTTGTATTTTACTATACTATTTTTACTACGAAAACTGGATTAATACTCATCTTAGAGTAATGCATAGAATAGTAACTCACTGTACAGTACAGGGCATTACTGTTTTTTTCTTTTTTCTAGTTTTACTGAACAGGTATTTCATTACAAAGTAAAGCAGGTGAATATTGGGCTTCTGATGTTTAAATACCACATATATTTGTGTAATACATTTGTGCTTTCTTATAAGCATTCATATAATCAGTTTAGACTGTTTTTTTCTTTTATTTCTTATGACAATTATTCATCTGTTAAAGAATCTTGTCTTCATTTTTTAATGCACATTAGAAAAACAGTTACTTACAAATAAAAAACAACAAATCTAAGAAATGATCCTTTGACTGAAAGGAAGCTTTTTTTATTAGAACCCTTTATGCCATTATTTTAAAAAGCTACAACATCACATACAGTGTACAGTTGTCCACTCACAATTAAAGTGATTTTAGTTGCCTACAGTATGTGTGCTAAAGCAAAAATGTTCAAATGTTTTGAGCATTAGATAAACAGCAGATATTCTAAAATACACAATAAATAGCAGGTTTAAAGTGTGACAGCTAAACACTGATCAGTTATATTGATGAAGTACCTATAAGTACTGTGTCTTTATATTGTGATGTTTAATGAACTTGTCTAGAGACAGTTTAAAAAGAACTCCAGAAAAGGAAATGACAGACCAATTAGCAAAGTCAATTAACCTTTGAATCTGAGACTTCATTAAGGGTGCTTCAAAATGATTAACCGGAGTACATGTAGTAATACTGTATATTTATGATGTAATTTCTTTAGGTTCAGTTGCTGGGATGTCAGATATTTGATAGATTCTGCAGAGAAAGGCCTTGGGATCTTAGCCTCTAAGGTGAAAGTCATTGCTGTTTTAATTTTGAGTTACAAATTTGAATATCTGCCTACTAGAGTAGTTATACAAAAAGTAAGATGCCACTGACCAAAGATTTAGAACATAAAATGTGAGTTTTCAAAGTCTTTCTGACAGGTTCACCCAAATGTTTCAATGCAGGAGATTAAATTCACAATCTGTGATCTCCAACGTATCCGTAATTAAAAACAACATCCCTGCTTCCATTTCTTTTGAAGTGTTTTTACTTCACCCTTTAATGCTTGTACTGTATGCCTTGAATCTTTCAGCTAGTAACCTTATGAATGAAAAGTCAGACATACACCACAATAAAACAGATAAAAAACAACAAATCTGAAATCTGAAAATCTGAAAGCATTTTAAACTTTGGCACCTGACAAGAAATACCTGTACTAGACATTTATTTGAAAAGATTTGACTAGACATATTCTTAGCACAAAACTCCATCGAAATGACTTTTATTTACCAATTTGGACTGAAAGCCTCTATTGTGGTATCTAAATCTGCATGATTTTCACTACAGACCAAGGAAAAGTATTACTCCAGCAATAAGTACAGTATACTTAAATGCCCAAGGTTATGTTTTTTGATTACTACAGAACTACAGAAATAAATTAGTAAATGCTTTTTACATCTCCTACATTCCAGTACAGGAATCAGGCTACTGTAATGTTAAAACTAATTTAAAAATAAAATCAGTAGGTTAGACTCGGTTATGAAAAATATACTTTTTACTTTCTACTTTTCAACTACTTTTACTCCGTTGCTGTCCTTCCTGTACAATTGTCTATTGTCAATGTGATCTTTCTTCTGGCAATAGGTACCCTATGCAAAACTGTGAGTTTTTTCACAAATCTGCTAACCATAGTATAATGTAATTCATGAGCTTGCACAATATTCATATTCATTTTCAAAATACAACTCTGTAATAATGTGCTGTACTACTACTACACTTTTCTTTGTAGAACAGCTCTATCAGTATTACTCAATTATCCCAACTGTTACCCTGTTGAAAAACTGTTATCCCTTTGTGGCAGAAATATGTATTGTACAGTATGTTTGTCATTATCAGATTTTATACAGGAGTAATATAAACAGCATGTGGTAATGGAAAGTTCCATATGGATTTTATTGTTTGGGAGTAGTACATCTTTTTTCTTCTAAAGCATAGAGGAAGAAATGGTCACAGCTGTCTATCAAATGATATTACAGTGCAGAGAAAAAGTATGTGAACTTCTAGCACAATTACAGTAATTATAATTTCTTATCATGATGATACCCTTGCTTAATCACAACCGGTCTTTTTGTTCAATGAACAAAAATGTTTAGGTTTATCAAATCTGTTTTTCTGAGACACAACAGTGTATGAAGTAGAAAAAAATATCAAACATTAAGAACTGGGGTCTGTGTAATAGGGCGGTGAAACCTAGTAGGTTAAATAATTGGTTAGCAAGTTATCAAAGACTAAGTTTGGGCAGCCCTGTCCAAAATAGGGGTCAGAACATTGGTCAGAAACAAGGCAATTCTTGTTAATAAGAGATTTCAAAGGACCTCGGAAAAAAGTAGTGGAGGTGCCACCACTTACTGAAACTAAGGGAATCTTATTCACAGAATTATACAGTATTTACTGTAGGATCACTTTGTTGATAAAGTAACCAAATACAGTACATCTTATCCAGATATATAGGCTGTATAGGATAGGCTGTTGTACAATAACCCAAATACAACACAACCCCCTCCCACTTTAAAATGCAAATGACCGTGTATGAAACTTCCTTTTATATATCAGGATTTATAAATTCAATATTTTAATTTAATTTTCTGTATTACTTTAGCATGGATATACATTCAAATATATCCAAGTATGTTTTACATCTATGTTTTGTATTTTTAATTAGGTTCTCTTCATTTTTATTGAGACTTCCGTGTTGATCTAATTGTTTTTAAAGTGTGAAATAGATGATAATATGGATCATATAGTTCACAGTGCATAATTCTTGTGCATCTGGGTGCTAACAGCTCCTGAATCACATCTCATCAAGCCACATCCAGACAATCTCCTGAAAGGGACCCCAAATGTAACTAGTGTGGTCCCAGGGATCTAAACACACATCAGCTCACAAGGCTTAAAATTCCTGGGAGAGTTCAGAGTTCTTCCAGGTTTTTCAACAAACTCTTCAAAAGGCTCCTCACTGTGCTTCTTCAGAAATCCCCATCCCCACTAGCACTATGTCCTTTTTAAACTCCAAACACAATTAATAAAGCATACCGTATGTGAGAGTGTGGAATACATCTCTTTCCATGTAAACTAAGGAATAATTAGACAAATCTACGATGGATAGATTAACAAGGAGAAAGTGAATCTCCTTTTTTGGCCCAGTCAAAGACCTGACTTGACTCCCATTGAGAATCTGTAGAAAGACATGAAAACCGTTGTCCATAAGTGATCATCAAGCATTTTGAGAGATCTTGAGAAAAAATTGCTTGGAAGAATGAGTCCTCAAAAAGAGTTGTGGCTTCAGCTGATGGCAAAGGTGCTTCCATTAAATATCGAACTCACAGGTTTGAATACTAATGCAACACATTTCAGTGTTTTCTTTACCGTAATTCATCATACCCTTAGAGGTCTTCAGTCTGAGCATTCAGATTTTGAACATTCAGTTTAAAAAATGTATGTTAACATTTTGTAATTTCACAAAATACTACGCCATCTAAAGACACTGCAGTTAGTGTTAGAAAAATGAATTGACGGTAGTAAAATAAAGCTGATGTGTATATTATACTCTACTGTAATTTTAAGACAGATGGTTTAGAAATGTAATTTTCACTCACCTTTAAAGTGCCGTTCATCTTTCTTTTCTCCCGGCAAACTCTTTCACGGGTTCTTCATAATCCAGGGAAGCTGTAAAGCTGTTCTCAATTGCCTATAATGCCAATCCATTTAGTTATCGTCTCTGCTGATCAGAGGTAATTTTTCATGGTTCAACACAGAAGACAATTTTTCTCCAGAAAAAGAACTACAGTTCAATAGTAGTATAGTCAGGTACAAGTTCTTCAGAATCAGTTCTTTAAGGTTCTTGTGCAAAGTCGTTCTTAATGTCCATTTTGGAACATGGTGCTGAAATGGCAAAAGTCTTCCTCCAAGTTTGGGCAGTGCTCTATTAAATGTTCTGTAGGTGCACCCCACATCTTCATAGAATTAAGGTGTACAAGAAATATGTATTTTTTGTTTTCATGTTTGTGGGTGTTTAAAATGTATTTATGTTATGGTCCTACTCTTGATTGTGTAACACTGACTGCTCACCACAATAAAAACCACTGAACAACTGTGGGATACACTTGCATGACCTGTGGGATACAAGTTTCAGGGACCTGTGAAAGGTTCATGCTCAATGAGAAGAATGAGTCATATAATAGTCATATATTATATGAGTCATATTCTGTAAGTCATTAAGCTTCTCATCCTCATCTTTAGCATGCATCAGTGATCTACAGCCAGTATTGTTTCCAGAGGAGGCCACACACACTGCACACTACTAGCCTGTGACTTTTTATAATGAGTGGACAATGAGCTCTCCAAAGGGACTTGGATTCCTGAAGGGAACCTATCTGCATGTTATTTCCAAATTTGGGAGAGCAAAATCTGATAATGGAAAAAAACACACAGGATATATGGGGGCATATATGAACTCCCACAACCCTTCAAACTTCTCTGGTAAACAGACAGTTCCTTTTAAAGGAAACAAGCAATCCCTGTTATGTTTGTTTGGCTGAAAGATCGGGACTACAGTCCAATGACTGCCCAGCAGAGATGCACTTTTGCAGCAGTGAGGAGATCACAGAGGGAGGCAGGTGTCCAGTCTTTTGTGCTACACTCTGTGGTGCATAAGGGCTTCTGTGCTGGCAGACAATGTCTATTTACATTAGCAAATGAGGCCAAGAGGGTCTTGATGTTAAGTTTATGCAATCGTTGTGGCGAAACCACTTCAAGCTACACTGTGGATTTCTGGCATTGCACCACAGTGCAAGGATTGCTGTCTAATAGTCTATTATCTCTGCCATAAGAGACCAACGCATGCAGATCTCTGTCTCAGTGTGGCTCTATGCAGGAGTACTGTTTGACAGCATTCAAACAACAGTGTGACAGACTAAACAAGGCTATAGCTCACCTGTAGCGAGATTGTCCACAGACAGGAACAAGTGAAGTGACTGCCCAAAATTTGACTCGATTGCAGAAAATTTATCATGCACTCTTGCGTGGCTGAGAGATCTTAGGTTTTGGGTTAAGGCTCCAGTCTCTTTAAGTATTTCTTCATGTCCCTCTGGTGTCCTTTATACCAAAAAGGCTAGCTGGGCTGAATTAGCCTCTTGTTTTTAACCATTCTTATTTATATATGATAGGTTGCAACAAGTCTCTCAACTGTTAAGACTGGCATCTTCACAATCTGCAATCTATATTAAGTGAATGTGAAGAGTCTGTTTAAGATATAAGTGGTTCAAATTTAGACAATCATCTAAATTCTTCATTTACTTAATAATATCCCATGTTTTTCTCCATTTTCAAGTAACTGTTTTACTGTATATTATTATTAAACCTGGAACATTTTTTCCATGAAGCTAAATGTATTCTTTCTTTCAATCAATCCAAGAGACATCCATCACAAACAAAACTTGTTGTGACAGACATGTAGCAATCATGAGGTCTGCCGTATAATATTTTAGAATTCATTCTTCATTCCCCTTTGGGGTGAACATTTAAACCCTGCACTCTATAAAATTGACTTTATAGGCTTTTTGTAACTTGATGGTAAGGTGTCAGTGAGATCTGAAAGATCAAAAAGTCAGAAAGACTAAGGGAAAATGTCAGATTTGGATGAGAACACAATTGCTATAACCTTGTTTCAAATTTACAGTTCAAACAACGCTTTATAAAGATGTTACATACAAGTCTATCCTCTGATGTGCTCTTCAGTCTGAGCTTTAGAATTAGATATTAATGCTTTTTTTGCTTTTGTTAGCTCACAGTTTAACAGAGGAAGGCACCAAATGTTAATCAAGTTCTCCATCTTTATAAAAAAGGATGTAGAAAGATGGACTTTCCACATTAATTCTATCACCTAGCCTTGTGTTTTTATGTCAATATCTCCTGAAAACAGGGCACAGAGTTGGAAAAAAAAGCTTTAAAGGTTCCACATGAAAATGTTGTCATCTTATATGATGTTGTAATCATATTGATTACAAACTTGCATTATTCAATAGTGTCTATCACTAAAACATTTTACTCTTTACAATTACTATTAGGCATATTTATACAGCCATTTAAGACCCCCTAGGTCAACTTGTATTTTTGTAGCAACCAACTGCTGTAATAAAATATAAAGGAAATGGTTAGGGCTAGAGATTCTAAACTGACATCCTGAAAGATTTATGTAATGCTTTGTAACTTAACTGTGTTTTGTTCTTTTAAGAGGAAATACACATGGTAGTAAATGATTAATGAATACAACCCCTTGTGAAGTGTTGTGCTGACCTGAATCTCCCGCATATAAATGACTAGATCAAATGTGCTAGATATGAAAAAATATCAACTGCAGGCCCTTGTAACTACTAACTTTTTATTATTTTATTTACGATTAACCCAGTTAAATTGTAGTACATCAGAAAACCGCTCTGCAATGAATTAAGCAGTTTGGCGGTTGGACAATAATCACATTACCGATAGCAGGCTGACTTTTGAAGGGGAGTTTTTCTGCAAAGGAAAGCTTTCAAACGCACAGTCCACATTTTGAAGAACATTTACCAACTGAGGAGAAGAAGGTTAAACACAAAAGTCACAACCAAAACACAGAAAACAAATGCACCTGTGCATAGTTTTATAAAGCTACAGTATATAAAAGTCAGTTCTTTTTATCTGTAATAAAATGAAACTGGGGATGGCACATTGACATGGTGGTTATCATTATTGTCTCACAGCACATAAGCCCAGGGATCAATTCTTGAAGTGCTGTCTGTGTGGAGTTTGTATGTTTTCTCTGTGTTTGTCTTCCAGTGTTCCAGTGGTTTTTGTACAAATCAGCCCAGGTGTGTGTGTTTGTGTCTGTGTGTGCCCTGTGATGGACTGGTGTCCCATCCAGGGTGTATCCTGCCTTGCACATGCTGCTTGCTGGGATAGGCTCCGGCTCCCCTGCAACCCTGTATTGGATAAATCAGTTAGAAAAGGGATGGAGGGATATAAAACTGGAATTCAAAGACTTTTAGTTGAAAGAGATAGCAATTGAATGATAAGCCTTTACCTAAAAGATGGGATTTTAGGGAATCAAGAGATGCCAGTACCAATTCTCTATATACAGTAGTACAGTATAGTCTTCTTTACATCCTATCTACATGATATAGAATAACTAACTAAGAAAAATTAGACATGAAAGGATCATAGCCGAAGGAATACTCAATCTAATGTCTGTAGATCAATACCATGCCTTCCCTGGCAAACAGGTGATAGATCATAAAGTCTTTATAACACACAAAAACCAAAAAAACTTTCACAATATTAGCAACAGGCAAGATATGAGATTCAAATACTGTATGACTGTGTGCTTTCTAATCCAGGAAAACCCTGTACAGTACATGGAGAACATAACTAAATTCACAAGCATCACATTTATACTGAAATAGAATGATTGTAAATGAAAAAAATATCATTTTTTATTTGCTTTTCTGCATTCTTTATTTCACATTTTAATTTATGAAACACAGTTACCCGGTGACAAAACTCAGGATCATGAAGTGAACATCAACCAAATGGCATCCAGCACCAAAAACCATTGTTTAAAATAAACAGCAGGGAATTCATACATTTTTAATGGTGTTAAAAACACCAAAGGTGTACCTCTATTAACCTTCCTGTATGATCAGTAACAACAGTGAAAAAATGAGTGTTGCATATTGCAACATTACGTCACAAATGTTATTTGCCATAACAAAGACACCACAAGGTTTATTTTGCTGGCTGAGTTTCCAATCCAAAGAAAATCTGATTTCTAATTTCAACTGTACCACTGATGTTCTCCATAAACAGCACTTGAGCTCATATGCTGTTACCCCACAAAATATCTACAGGGCTATAAAGCTAAATAAGTGGCATTTATGGAACAATCTATTGAATTAAATTCATATAAATTAACAAAACATTTCCAAAAAATACAAAAGAAGATTAAACTAGATGCATTAAAAATGTCAACCCTTGAAGGAATAATTTTGGCACAAAAATTGCACAAAAAGAAAAATCTTTACAACAATTGTCAATTTACAGGCTTTACAGTTAATCAGCCCCATTATGCTCAACTCATGGACAGGAATTGGATGTAATGGGTATTTTTTCCACTTACACTAGGCCAGTGGCTAAGGCAAACTCCTCGTCTTATTTAGCAAAGGGCATACAGTACATATGTATTCTCTAAGGACATTTTAAAGACTTTAAAAAAATGGAACATTTTTGAAGAGCAAAAAACTACACATACAGTAAGTTTCATAATTTATACATTGCATAAATTTGTTTGAAAGTTAATAACAACCTCAAATCAAATCCGCATTAGAGCTAATGTTTTTTAGTTGAATAACCATTCACACATTTCCTTTGGTACTTGGTAGAACGGGGGTAAAGTAAATTATAGTAAATTAAAAGCTTTTAAATTACTGGGATGAGAAGACCAGTTAAATAAGGCCCCTTTTGACGATTATGAGTTCCTGGTGCACTCCACTTTACCATTTTCTAAAATGTCCGTTTTTAAATGAAGCTGGTAAAATACAGACCGCATGTTGTACAGTTCCCTTTCATCTGTGTGGGTGTTAAAACATTGACTTCCTGTGTACACTCTATATTTTAACTATATTTTTATTGATATAAAATCCACAGATAATAGGACTATTTTAAAAGGGTATAAGGAAAATCTGGGGTAGCAAGGATTAGCAGGCAAAAAAAAGAAAAAGGTCAAAACACTCTGTCCACTCTGTCTTTTCCTGAGCGCAGTATTTCATAGCATGCAAGCATTTTTAAAAACATACAGTAAGCATTAATGTGAGCTGCTTTCCTTCAGGTACACTTTCACAACCAACTTCAAACTTCCCCTTTTAACCCAGAACATTCATTCTTATCTGATTTCTCCAGATCATACACAGACCTGTCCAGGAATTCAGCAAGCTAAACCTTCACTTCTCTTCACTTCACTTCTTCACTTAAATAAGAGAGAAATTCTTAGCACAACTGCCACAGCCTTTAATGTATTATTTTTTCCTGAATCTACAAAACAAAATGCTTCCTTCTGATAACATCACCCTCAAACACAAAGAAAGAAATATTGTAATTCTAATAAACATTAAAAATAACCTTTTATTCGCATATTTTAATTTAGAAAGTTTTCAAGACACACTCCACAAAAGCTTATCACAGCTCAGCCTACTTCTGAAACAACTATGAGAAGATAACTCCTAGTATGATAGCGCCTTTGGGGTCTGTTGTTTTTAATTTGATTTTTGATATCTTGGTTATGGCTGAAAGGTACAGGCTTGGAATCATCAAACCTGAACAAATTAGTCTGTGGGAAACCCTCTCCTTCCACCCAAGTATTCCTAATACCCCTGTCTCAGTCAGATATAAATAATATATAAAATTAGATATACAATATAAAATAATTTGTTATTAATGCATATAAGACCGTTAAGCTTGAGGGAGTTTTTTTTTTCCACTCAAAGCTGTAGCACATGTTAAAAATCAGTCTTACGTCTTTATTAGGCAAATAACTAAACTTTGAGAGGGATCCTCAAAGCCAAAAAACTATTTTCCCCTATTCAGTAGGAGTACTAAAATCACTATGTTGCTGCAAACAAACTGTGGGAATTTCTTTTATCAAAATAATAGACATTTGCCATTTGTCAGCGTTTTCTCTTTGAGTCTGTGAACAGACTGATACTCACGCAGCTCTACTCTTTTATACTAAGGATGACAGTTATCTACGAGCTTAACTGAGAATTTCACTTGAAATATCTTTTAACATGAACATTTCTTGAAAGCATTTAATAGCCAATGTGGCTGTTGGCACCTTGTGGCAGCTTTTGGATGTATTTCTGGCCTTTTTCTGATGCTATAATGCCATTTATTCTTTCCTTTAGCAAAAATGATTTGGTTGAACTACAGGTGGTTGGAGACATCAGACCCATGATAGGGCATCAGCACTGCTGTGAGAGATTCCAGACCAGACCAATGTTCTTCTGTGAAACTATATTACTGTTGAAGTAGTTTATTATATATTAATACATAAGTATTATATTATTAAGTTGAATAAGCATCTTGTCATTTTTTTCAGATGTATTTTCTATAGCACATGTGTAAGCAGTCCAGTTACAATCTCAGTGACAGTGATTGTTGCCCAACACTTTGATTCATGTCAAGCTACTGTATGTCTATGGACACTGGGTCTGAGCCTCTGGTGTGACCTGAGCAGCCTTAGCTTTGGACATTAATTTATGCCTGCAGGTTTTGCTGTGCATGCTGATGCATTTTATTGGGTTCCTGCTAAGCAGCAATCTGATCTTGAAGGTTTCCTTCAGCAGCCAGCTGCTGTACTCGTTTAGCCTCTTACCAATTGCATTAAGACCTTTACAACATTAGCCACTGCTTTGAGATCAGTCACTAGGGATTATAAACCACCTTTCCCACCACTTGTGTAGAGTCCTACTTCTAACCACCAAAGCATGGACAGAGTAATCCTCACTCATTTAGCTATTATTTTGAAACATCTAAGAATCAGATATTTGAACAGGAAACTAATTTTTATTACTCCGAGTGGGAATGTTAAATATGAGGGTGTACTTTTCCTTTAAGCTTCAGTTTATGCTAGAAATCAATCTTAGCTCTTCATCAGGTATCTAAATAACTAAAATGAGTGATCCTCAAAGCCATGAATCGTTTTTCTCCTATTTGCTTTGCTGTCTGAAACAAATTTCGTGAATTTCTTTCTTTTATCAAAAGAATACAGATTAACCATCTGTCAACCTATTTTTTTGAGAGTCCGTGAACAGACTGACGTTCTCCCTCAGCTCTGTTCCTTTATTTTTGCAAAGGATGAAGGACACCTGAGAGCATAAACAAGCTCTCAGACGATATAGTAGTTGGTGCCCTTGTGGCTTCTGCTGGTATTTCTGGACTTCTGTTGTTTTGGCACACAACTTAAATAAAAACACTTAGCATTTTTTTTGCCTAAATGTTGACGTACAATATATTCAAAACAACTAATATCTTTGGGGCAAGTTTTTTTTAGATCATTACTTAAAGCTTTCATGAGACACAGCACTTTGCAATTCAATAAAAATGAAAACACAAATTTACTAAAAACTGTCACTGATTATCCAAGAACTCACTGCAAAGAATTCCATGTATTGTGTGGCACACTTACGTTATTGAAGTTTTTTTTTAATCCAAGCATAATGGCGCTACCAACAGAATAGTTTTGTTAACTCCACATTCATAGATGAAAGAGCAGGACTACAGAGGGGCTATGAATGCAAACCACAGGTTATCTTATCTGTAACAACAGACACAGAAAAGCAGCCAGGGGACACAGGTTTCCTATTTGCATTTACCCCTTGATTTGTTACACAGCCTCATGCAAATGTTATATGACTTTTAATAAAACAGATTTCTGAAACAGAATTATATTCTTAGAAAGCTGGGAGAGACATTCATGCATGGACCTGCAGTTCTGCCTACAGTATGCATTCTTTTCTTTGAGTTGTTAAGGTACTGAAATAAAAATGAAATCCTTTTAAATTATCTTAAGAGTTACAAATAAAAAGAGCATGAAAGGAGACTGCTTCAGTAGTATGTGAAACTATTGAAACCACACATGGATTTTACATTGAAGCTCCCTGATTGACATATAACAATTGTCTGCTTGCGGCAAATCATTTACAAATCGTACAGAACCTTTAAAAGGTGAAAAACTGAAATTGGAAAAAACAAATGCTGCATGCATTCATCTAACCGCTAATGGAACAAAAGTGTCTTCTCATTAAAATCTTGTTCAATGGAAACAAGAGACAAATTGCTTTAGCAAAAGGTTTTTCTTGTTTGCTCTTTGAGTCACATCAAAGTGTCTTCATAGATTGAATGCGAGTGTCCACAAGATGAGGGTATACAGTATTTGCAGAGTGATTGAGTTGCTTTTTACTGTCACTGTGCCTGTAACCAAAAACAAAAATAATATCAAAAGACACAGAATGAAATGTTGTCATTTTTTGCCTATACACTGTAATTTCACGTTTGCCTCACAGTGCCCAATCCACATAACCCAGAGAAGTACATTTGCCAAAAGACCCTTACTACAGTATACCTGAAATTCTTGCAAGTTGCCTAAATAGATACTAAATGCAAATAAATGCCCTTTCCTTGGCTTTTTCCTTTTTCCTTTTAAAATGCTTTTTGAATAGTGTATAACCGAAACACATCTTTTAGGTTTAACTATTTTTTCTTTTTTTACACTGTATAGCCCAGTTGTTATCTTTCCCCATTTACTTGAAATCCTTCATAACAATAGGCACAGGAGTAGGTAATGATGATCCAAGATGCTGTCCTAATTGAAGAGACAGAGAAATAAACTAAAACAGGAATTCCATAAAACATTTAAAGAAAGAATAGGAATGACTTCATTAAAATTTCAATGAAGGGCTAAAGTAGTAAAGAGCAAGTACTGGAAAGAAGAACTTCCATCATATTAACTTGACACATACAAAAACAAAAGTGTAATTGGAAAATAATTGTTATCATGCTCGAAACATGCACAATACCAAAATCAAGATGTTTCAGAAACATTAAAAATGTGAAGGACAGTATGCTATAGGCTGTAATGTTGCTGTTTCTCGCAAAGTAAAAGTTCACTTTGAAATCTTACTCTAAGATTTATTTCATGTTAACATTTCTTTGTATAAAATTAAATAAAACTTAACAACACCTAGTAATATACGGTTTTCCTTCTATAACAAGATATACAGAATATGTGTCCCATAAATAAGTTAATTGGAAAAAATTTTTGGAAAAAAATATAGAAATATAAATGTGGAATGACATACTCAGTGAGGTACAGACAGAAAATTCAGTACTTTAGATGTTGCTAGTTGAGTAATATTTTGCATGTATTAAAGTATCAACACAAATGGAAGAAGAGAATCAAAGGGAAAGACATCTAATGATTGAACTGCTTGAATACAGAACACATACAGAACTTTGCCTATATTCTAAACATGAAGACTGATGTAAAAACTTTCCATAATCTTCAAAACTTGTATGATTGGCCTCCCCAACCCTTCCTTTTTGTGAGCTTTTTCATGAGCACTGTGCAAAAGATCTAAGAAATTGTTGTTGGCCAGATAAACCTGGGATAGTAGCAGAGAGCTCCTTACTGGTATACCCTCTTACCCCTGCAGCCCCGAATGTTTGGCAAATAGTCACAAAAAGACTGTGATCCTGAACAAACACTGGCTTACATCTCAAGTTAAAAACGTTAGAATAAACATATGTTTTTCTTGTAAGCTCCCTTAACATGTACTAAACACGAATCAACTGTCTGTTGTATGTAGCCTCCACATTTCATATTAATTTTTAATGAATCAATGAAAAGATGCCCTATTTGAATGCTTACTGTAGAAACTCTATATTTACGTTAAATTAATTTAATTTATAAGGTGCAATCAACCCCATTAAATTTGAATAAACAATCAAAACCCTTTTTTATAGTTTTTAAACATATTCAGAATAATTTATCAGTGCCTATTCCTTTTCACATTACAGATCCTCTGTCGATCCATAAATATTCTGACACTAAACTGTGGCTTTTGGCTGTGTTAGTTAAAACTACTGTCATATGATTAAAACCAGTTTTGTATGAGCAGTACTATAAATTTGGAAATGTACAAATTTACAATACAAGGGCTGCCATTTTGTCTAAATCATTTTGTTGGAAGACACAATGCTATAGTTTATTTAATGCCAAGATTATTTGTTTTAAGCAAACTCTCTCTTCAATATGAACTGTTTCTTTATATACTTACTTAGATCATTAAATCTTTGCCTTATTCCATTTAACCTGCAACATAAGATAGTGTTCCATTAACCATAACGCATATAGCAATAAAACAGATTTTTAAATTAAGCACTAACCACAGTACTAAATGACAAATATTTTGAGTGCTTCTGGAGTAAACAAGATATTTTTAAAGACATGAATGAGGCTCTTGTCTTTAAACAAACTCATTTTATCATTATTATAAGCCAGAGTGCAGTGCCATGCTTGAATTCATGCAACATGATGTAAGCGCAGTCAGCCATCAGCCCTTACCATGCCCTTGTTGAGCACACTAGCTTCATTTTTATAAAATGTGTGTGTGTCTGTTTTTGTCTGGCCTGTTACACCTCTGTGGTTAATACTCAACCCAAGGCAAAGTGCCCGTGCAATTAAAATGTTTCAGCTAATTCAATGAAAGTCAGATAATTAAACAACGGTATGTCAGAATCCTTTCTTAATATTCACATTTTGTACAGTATGTTAATTTTGAATACATAACAATAAATAAAGCTGCATAAGTGTTGGCCTTGATAAATTCAATATGCACATTGTACTGTTTTTTATAGTCAGTACACAGTATAGTAATCTATTGTATAACTTAATAATAGGCATGACACAACAGCTCAGTAGAAAACTTCTGCACCTAACATTTTAACAGCTTCAAAATAAACTTTCTCAGAGAACTGACCAGGCATCAACATTACTAAATAAGTTCATTCTTCCACAATTCAATTTTTGCAGTCTATGGAGAATAGTATCATACAGAAATATAGTATACTGATGGAAATGTATGCTCAGCTTAAGGAAGGCCATGTTTTTTACACACAGTTTTCAGTAAAGCAAATGGCGAGAAATGATGAACAATTTTGAAGTGGGTGACAGCTGTCTGAACACTTGGACACTTCCCAAAAACAACCAAACAAACAAACAAATTAAGAATTCATTTAAATTAATAAATTAAGAGTCGTTCCCTGTTAAGTCATTTGTTTCATCAGAAAAATCTGTATTTCTCTAACTAGCAATGAAATAAACAGACAAACCCACAAACAAATGGCATATTGACCCAATAAGTGAGACTCTTTTAGTCAGAGGAGATTCTACTTTTCTTTTAAATAAAAAAGAAAGATAAATTTGTTTTTTTCTACTTTTAAAGCTTTAAATAAATAACCATCTGTTGCCTAGTTACCAGTAAAGAATCACTAATGTCAACAAATCGAGATGAAAGTTTCTTCATAAACAGATGTACAGGTTTCTTTACTAAATCAATATCAAAACACTAACTACAGGTATGAACTATAGAATGTCATTCACCAGGGAAATGATTATAGACCAGTTGAAATATTATACTTCTTACAATACTAAATTATTTTTCAACTTAAATTTTAATTTTAAAACATGACTGGACATCTCATGAATTAAGAATGAAAACAGTACTCAATTTTCATTACTCAAAAGAGTAGACTGCATGTTTTTCTCTTGAATGATCTATTAAAAGAGAATAATAATAAACAAATACTCTTCTCTACTTCTTTTTGTGTTTCAGTCAGCTTCTTCAGGTGTGACACCTGAAGAAGGCTCCACAGCCAAAACGTGTTTTCTTCTCTTTTCAGCATGGAATAAACCAATACTTGTTCCTTTGCAGCCTACGCATGCTGATGCAGCTACCCATTTTATATGGGTATTCATTTTAATATGTTTGGTACAGTATATTTGTTTTCAGGAAAGTTTTGAAACAGATCTTCATTAAATTTATATAAAAGGTGAGACTCACCTCTGTCTTTGCCATTCTGCATCTTTTCCTCCTCTTCCTCGCCTCCTTCATCTACTTAGAAGCCAGACATGACACAGAAATCAGAGTTATTGCACAGTGCACGCACACACGCAGTCCAAAATCTAACCTATACAAACTGCATATACTTAATTGGTTGAGGCTGTGTTTTCTGGGGATGAATGGCACTGTTAGCATTTCAATACTAGCACTTCCCTTTCAAAAAGAACATAGATTAGACTGATTAGAGAGACTTTGGTTCCACCTGTAACACAATGCACCACTTAAGGCAAAGTCATGTTATCGAAGAAACCCATTTCTGTAATAAAACGTCAATTGTAACTCAGATACATAATGAAAAATTGTGTTTTTATTAAATGAAATGTGCGTGTGTTTCAGCTACCTTTATCCTACAGTTTCTAATTGCCATGTCAGGCCAAATAGAGGACTGTCGGCAAATACACATGACAGCTTAGGTGAAATGTGTCATGTACTGATTTACAGGAATAGAACCATTTTAGTCCCCTCCATGAGTTTTTTATTTTACTACAGCAGCTCAAGAAGATTCTTTGAATGTCTGCCAACATTATGCTGTTTTTGCTTTTACTTTTTTGTATTATATGCTGGGCCTTATATTTTTTTTTCCTAACAACAAATATGATTTAAATGCCCAGGAATACAGTATTTTGTATTACTAGGATATCATTCTAATTACACAGAACTCAATGTCTTATGGCTTCTGGTAATTAACAACAACAATAACAAGTAAAAAACAAGAGGTTTTAATTGTAGCCTTTTTTATTAGATTAGTCTCTCCATCTGGATGATAAAAGATATCCAATTAGTATGGTAATACTTTAGTTATAGGGTCATACATAAATTGCAGTGAAATTAAATGATGAACACACTGTAGCATTCTTCTGCACAGCTGGTATAGACAGAAGCCTTTTTTAGCTACTTAAAACTCATTTATACGGTTTTCTCAATTGTATTTCTGCACTTAAAAATACATTGCATACAAAATTAATTTCAAAATTCTCAGAGTTGCAATTAAGTCAAACAGTGTTTTCCTTCTGATACAGTATCAGGTCAGACACTATCTCTTGGTTTGCATTTTTGGTCTATTTTTAAATGTAAACACCAAGATAATGTTAGTGGTCCATCTGCAATGGTGCGGGATGAGTGAAATGAGGAAAAAAAAGTTATCCAGTACTTACAGCATTACTGGAATACTAGAGCCAGCAACTATATCACCCTACAACCCTTAACTGGCAACCCACTGAAGCTAAGCAGGTGTAAGACTGGTCAGTAACTGGATAGGAGACCTTCTGAGAAAGCTAAGGTTGCTGCTGGCAGAGGTGTTATTGGGGCCTGTAGGGGGTGCTCTCCCTGAGGTCTGTGTGGGTCCTAATGCCCCAGTATAGGGACTAGGACACTATACAGTACTGTAAAAAAGGCACTGTCCTTTGGTTGAGACGTAAAAATCCCAGGGCATTTCTTGTAAAGAATAGGGGTGTTTCTTTTCAAGAAACCTGGTCATATTTCCCTCTGGTCTTTATCAATGTTGGCCTCCTGATAATCCCTATCTATGAATTGGCTTCATGACTCTGCTCTCCTCCCCACTGATAGCTGATGTGTGGTGAGCATTCTGGCGCACTATGGCTGCCATCACATCATCCAGGTGGGTGCTACACATTGGTGGTGGTGGAGGGGAGTCCCCATTACCTGTCAAGCGCTTTGAGTAGAGTGTCCAGAAAAGCGCTATATAAGTATAAGCATGATGATGTTGATCATTATTATTATATGCATGGAAGATAAGCAAAATGGCACCAGTACTGGTAGTCAGGTGATAGAGACTGAACCTTCATGCTCCGGGTGCAGAGGGCAGCTGGGAAAAACAAACAGGCTGTGAAGCCAATCTACTGTATGCCTGTGTTGGCCTTGGCTCCTTGTCAATGTCCCACTCTGGTATTCCTTAGTGTTTTGACCTACTGTACTGTTAGAAATTGCGATTGAAGACTAGCACTGTGAAAATGTCTCAGTTTTCGCAATTAAGTATTAGTGTATTTACTTAATGATTGGGCATAGTTAAATATTTACTCTGTGAAAGACAATGAAGTTTTAGTTTAGTGTACTAAAGTGTCAGGAACTTCTACTGGTGATAATAATGATAATTATGCACACCTTTTATAAAATTAATCACATCTATAGATACTAATTTTTAGCAAAGGGAAAAAGACACAAGAGAGATAATGGTCACATTCTCACAGAATAAAGATCATACTGTTCAGTATTACTGTCATTGTAAACGTTATCATAGATTTCAAGATGAGAAATCTCTTTTTACTTTTCATTGGGGAATTAATCTCTACTTGTTCCTTTGCTGCTAACATGCCTGCTCGAACCCCTACTATAGATTTCTGTCTCAGCATAAGGAAATGCACATTATAAGCACACCTGAAATGTGATCAGATTTCAGAAGCCATGTCTTTTGATGTAGCAACTGTTTGGAATCATCTTAAGAGGCTGCATATCCTAGCCTATTTGCACCAAACTTTTGTTCCGACTGGACAAGAACAATAGGAAAAAATGATTTTCGAATATGTTCAATGAATTTCGATAAATTCAATATGATGCCCCAAACCGTGACCAATCCATCTTTTCAGTAGATGTCCAAATCTCAGATATAAGAGTAACATTATGCACCAAATTTCAGATCTGTACTTTCATTAGCTTTAATGCAGATGAAGTTGAGTTATATTATATATATATATTATATATAATAGTAACCCAGACAACATGAAACTAGGCTGAGCTTGCAAAGAAACCTTTTTAGAAAATAGTACAGACAATAAAAGAGGTGCCATGATTAAGTGAGTGTTGAGATTCATCAGATCTGGAAGAGGAATAGAAGTAACACAGCAAGATTCTGAAATTCTGCTGATGGACACAATGGTTATGCAATGATAACTGATGCAATCTGCTAAGATTGAAAATATTATTGCAGTGGTTTGCACATGACTAAAATTTGTGAAATGAAAACCAATTCAACTTACCACATCCAATACACAAAAAACCAATACAGAAAAAAATCTTGATTACTTTAGATGAATACGATCATCTTGTAAAACACTAAAAAAAGGAATGGGGCTTTTTTCCATATACAGTAACTTTCTAATTGTTAAAAAAATCTTATTACATCAAATCATCGAAAACTAAAATGCACCTAATATGAATACTTTTAATACTGTACTGAATACTGAATAGCCCTTGCTGAACGTATTGCCTGAACAACTGTCATTATATCTGCTATAGTATCACTAATGCAATAGGTTAAGGGTGAATAAAAATGATAATTGTTTAAAGAATCCTGTTTCTGCTAATACAGCACAGCGGTTAGCTGACAGTTTTAGACTAACAGAATCACTGATACAGAGGTGTGTGGTATATTTTTAATGTACCTTTAAAAATACAAACATTCTAAAATAATTTTAAATTTGTACTAGAATTTTAAATTCTAAAATAATACAAATGAATTAAAATAATTCTAAAAAACAAATTTTACAGAAACTATGCAGCTTGCCAGATTTGGAGAAAACTAGAGATGCAAAAAGAGACCCTGAGAATACTTAATTTAAATATCTGGTTCATGCTTTATAAATGACACTAAACTTTCAGCTTGTGAAGCAGGTGGGAAATCAAATCTCCTCTTCATTCACCTACCTGAATGAAGTTCTTTCACCAGCGATGACATGGTGTTTGTAATTGAATCAGCTGCCACTAAAAGATCATTTCGAAGATTTCTCCGGGCACCTGCATAACACAAAACAGATGAGAAGATGTTGTTTTTTGTAAAAACATAACATGAACACAGGAGGTACAACCATACAGTACATGTCTAGAGGTACTGCAAATTCCAAATGCGTCTTTGATCCACTCAGGAATCTCAAGAACATAAGAAATGTTAAACAGAGAGGAGGCCATACGGTCCATCTTGTTTCTTTTGTTTTCAGTAGGTAATTGATTCAAAGATCTCATCACACAGTTCTAAAGAAAACATGGTATCCGCAACAACAACATGGCTGTGCATATTGCTCTCTGCTTCCACAGGCATTTGTGTAAAGAAGTACTGTACTTCCTGGTTTAAATTTTAAATGCCCTACCATGCAGTTTTCACTTGTGTCTCTGTTTTGTGTTTTACTGTTGATTTTTAAGAAGGCCATTGAGTTGACTATGCTACTGCCTTTAATGATTTTAAATATGTGAATTGTGGTCTTACTTTGCTCAAGCTTCAGTTCTTTCATCCTGTCATGTGTATGAAATTTATTTGATCCCAGAAATGTTATGCTTGCTCTTCTTTGAACTGTTTTCACAGCAGCAATATCTTCCTTGTATTGTGGTGACAAAAATGGTACGCTGCATTCTAAATGAGGTCTACTAATACATTTTACAGTTTTAGCATAAAATTCCTTGATTTAAATGTTTTTTCTTTACACATCCTAACATTCTGTTTAGCTTTTTAAAGAATTCCCCACAATTAATAAATCATAATTAATAAACTCCTAAGTCTTTCTAATATGTAGCCACCTCAAACTCAGTGTCTCTTTTTATATTAACAGTTCATACTTTTAACATCTGTGTGAGACATCCTGCACTCAGATCATTCCGTCAAAAGTTTGCACAGTAGTCCTGAGTTTAGTCTACATCCCTGGGAATATATTTTGTAAGTTCTTCAACATTTGTAGCCTCTTAGTTTACTATCACCTGCAAGCGTGACTAGGCAATGACTAGGCGTGACTAGGCAATGATAAACTAATTCTACTCCACTAACTGAATGATGACTCATAATATTTTGAGAGATGATTCGTGGAGGTTTCTATGTTTGGAACATACTATCTTGACTCTCAGCCAACAGTCTCAGACTTAGATAATTTATCAACTGAGAATTGGAGCTTTCTTGCGTATTGTTGTGGTACTATTTAATGTTACACATGGAGGTGTGCAAAAAGAAAAACTTGAAAGAAAAACCTTTTTTTTACCCACATGAAGATGCAAGGTAACCAGAGCTGTAGTCCTAAACGGAAACAAATGTCTCTACCCAAGAAAACAAACTTATTTCATTTAAGCTCAGCATGGATGTTTAATTCCACTTCTGTAAAATGTTCAAAAAGAACAAAGGCTTGAATTCTCATCTCATAAACTGTGCCTCTTTCAGACTGTCGGCTGAGATGGAGTTAAGGTAGCATACTCCAAGAAAGTGGAGGTCATTAAGAGCAGGTTCCAAAGACTTTAACCTCAAGTACTAAAAATATTCTAATTAATCATCATTTAAAGCTAAGCTATGAGTATTTATTCCAGAATCCAATAGTGAATGTTCCCCTTAAGTTGGAAAAGTGTTGCAATCTTGGAGCACAGTCTAACGTTTGAGGAATTTGCTGGTTTTCCTGTTTCTAGGGAATATTTTAATTAAGTTTAAAGCAGTCTAGCATTAAAAAAAAACAACAAAATCTAAACAAAAAACAAAAGAAGACTGATTATAGTGCAGAATCAAAGGATCATTCAAATCAAAGAAGCTCAGCTGGTTTTGAGCGATTATGTCTTAGATCACAATAAGGTCCACAAGAAAAAAGTTTCCAAGAACAGGCTCCAAATTTGTTATCCAGAAATGCAAGGCTAGCATTTTTTGCAGTCTCAGATTCTTAAAGTCGTATCTCCCAATAAAACTTTACTTATCTCTTGAATTTTAATATCCAAATGTAAAACCCTTTGGTGCGCTACGTATGTACTCTTTTTCTGAACGTTTCCTTTCTTAATACATTAGACTCCCAATGTGATTTTCCAATGTTTTGCTGTAGTACAAATTGGATTTCTTGCTATCTGTTAAGAGACTGCATATTTAAGGGTGTAAATCTAGGAAGAGTCAGGGTACAAAAGTTTTGAAAAAACACATTGCTTTCATTTAAAAATACTTCTAGAAACAGAGACAAATAGAAAACCACTTTGTTCAGAGAAAGCTTCATCCATCATCTTGGCTGTTCTTAAAACTGGATAGGACTGTAGAACGGATACAAATTTGTTGGGTTAATCTTATAACGATACAATTTACAGTTAATAACTGTAATAATTTAAATAATAACACTTAAATACTTAAATAATAATAAAGTGTACCAATCTTTTCTCTTCTCCCAATTCCATACTTCACTTAATCAACACCATGTACTGTACATGGCAGTGTTCCTTAGACCCATCAGGGATTTCATAAAGGTTTAGCAGACAGGATGGACAAGGGAGACTCACCCTGCGCAAAAGCTTCTTGGACATCCCCTCCGACCCCTGTCAGGGAGTCCTGAGGCGCGTGGGTGGGTGTGGATCCGGCAGACGTTGACCTGACAGGCATGGGCATCGGGCGACTGGCACCATGACTGGGCGAGGAGTGGGGAGGGCTAGCGGCCTGAGCCTTTAAAGAACAAAGCAATACACTTTAATATTACTTGACAGTATTTACAGTAGGACCACTCTTGGGTATGTTGGGAGCGGACTCAGGGGTGAATACTTTGGCAATCGTCACATTTTAGTTTTAATTAGTTTTCGACACTGTTTAATTAACGTCTTTGACCCATAACAGGTCTTCAGTTTGAGCATTCAAGCTTATCCATTAATATCCAAATATTAATTTGACAAAATATGTATCTATTACAGTATTTGTATTTCAACAACATTGCCATCATTGGAAGGTACTCAATAATAGGTGCGAGGCACTGAACACCTGTGGTTAATTGGTTTGACTCTGTTATACAGATGTACGTACAGTATATTGACAACCATATTATGCTCAATATAGGATCAGTCCTGCATTTTACAACTCAGTCATTTCCTTGAGAATAAACATAGTGCATTAATTTAATTCTATCAGCAGAGAAACTTCAAAGATATTAAACAATTACATTTGTCATCACTGTAATTATATTTATGCAGTTCATGATTGATTTAGTAATAAAATGAAACAAAAAAAACACATGGAACATAAAACTTGAAAGCTTTTTACAAGAAACACAAAGCGATTTTTGTTCAATAATACATTTTAATAAATACACTAAATAAAAAAAAGATTGATGCAAAATAATGTGAAAACAGGCACTGGCAACATTCTGAGAGCTATAGAGAGTGGTAGTATGTTATTCAGCTTTTGGATAGGAATGATCAAAATTTCCTACATAACCAATTTTCATACTATATAATTTACTGACTAGCTGCTTTTGCTATAGAAACATATTTGTTAGACTGCTATACCAATAAGAACAATCAACTTCACCAAAATTCAGATAAATTTCAAAGAGAGGGACACTAGTCTTGTGCAGCAGGGAGAGGGATACGGGCAGTGTTGTGCAGCAGGGGAGAGGAGTAGGGGCAGTGTTGTGCAGTAAAGGAAAGGAGTATGGACAGCGTTATGCAGGAGAGGAGTATGGGCAGGGTTGTGTAGCAGGGGAGATGAGTGGTCAAAGTAGATTGTATGATTGCTTGGGAAGGAGAATGTAGTGGGCATTGCCGATTCTCATTTGTCTTCTCCTTTAATTTCCATCTGTCTGACAGTCTGAAACTGTACTGTACTTGAGTCTGAGTCTTGTTGAATTCCTGCAGCCTAGGACTCTGAAGAAACTCTCGCACGCCAGTATTAAGACTAATTCCAGCTGATTTGTGGGAGGTACAAGCATTTTTCAAATGTCACACTGATAAAAATGCAAAAATGATGCTCATGTTCACACAAACAGTAATTGACTGCAATCAATTTAAGATTTTCCTAGTCAGTCCTGTATACACATCACAGGATGTATCACATTGTGAAAGCTCATGCAATTGAAGTAAAAAGCTTCGAGGAAAAGGGCAAATTTCAAGTCTAATGATGAGACAAACTGGACCGTAGGTGAGCTCAGAAAACCTAAAATACTGCTGTGGTAGGACACAAAGTATACTTAAGGAATATAAAGGGACACTCTATTAGACTGAAAAATAGGAAGTCTAAGATAGACCTAAAGATGTTTGATTTAGCCCTTGTGAGAACTATACCTCACATTTTTGTCATAAAACAGACATAAGTGGAAAAGAATGACCTGTAGCAATCCACTCCTGACATAGTAAATGCAAAGATAAGCATTTTATGATCTCTGAAGACACAGAAATACGTAAAGTAGCAACTGATCTTTACCAGATGTTTCTGTTATTATTCATATCTAATAAATTAAAAACCTTCTATGTAATGTAGAATTGTCACACCATATGCAGCATTAAGCCAACCATCCTTCTTTACATTTTGAATTCTGGCAAATGCATATGCTATACATGAGTGCTATTAATTATCTGCAAAATCGCAACACTGCATTATTAGTTTCATAAAAATTAAATGATGAGAAGTACTTGGGAAAAAAAATCAGATACTGTATGTCCATTTTAATCACATGAGTACACAAGTGACAGTGATAAAACAAAGGTGAGGAAATTTCTTAATGGGAGAGCTACAAAAGAAAACGTATATTTGTGAACTTATAACATTTCCATTTTAATTTTGTTTTTCCAAAATTAACTCATGTATTATACTAGATATGTAAAGAAATATCAGTCAGAAGACCACGATATCTATTTGAAAAAAAGAGCTGGTCAAGATATTAGACATACAGTACATGTATATGACAGTCCATTATTGGCATTTAGCCTTGTGCTACTAACTTCACTGTTCCATCCTTTAAGGTAACAGCATGACCAAACTTGTCCAAAGACTTCTGGATGATTCAGCCAACTTCAGAATGATGGTAATCTCTTTGGTAACTCTCTTTTAGGGTAGCCATCAACCCTTCCAGAATCTGGTGCACACACTTTCTATGAGGCTCCTCTAGCTGGGTGCCGAGGTGGTTTGACATAACAGATATAAGACCTAGCCGATTTCCAAAAATGTCCATAAACTGTTGGAAGACGGTTGCCAGTTCATATTTTGGGGGACCTTTAGGTGTTTGGCCTCTGCAGAAGGCTTCCACTTATTCATTCTCTGAGATGAAACATGCAAACAGTGGCAAACTGGAGTAGGTTTCTCACAAGGCGTAAACAATTTTATATTGAAAATTTGCTTCTCCTGGTCTTTTAGTTAGCTGGTCCCATCTTCCCAAGGACCTCATAGGATCCTTGCTATCAAGTCAAACATTTTTGTTCAACAAAGTTGGAAGGAGTAACAGTACTTTTTGCCCTGGTCTTAGTTCTCTGGACCTAGCATATCAGGTTTCTGAAGATTCTGTTAAGTCATTTCTGAGTAGCTCTCAAGGTGATTGCTAATCTGAAAAATATAATCAATGACTGAATGATTTACCAATTTCTCTGGCTCTTCCCTGGACTCCTGAAGCACATTGAGTGGTCTCCTCAAAATTAATTCATACAATAGTCCAAAGAGCAAAAACCCAGTGAGCATACAATAAATAGGCAGCTGACTATCCCAGTCCTTGCCACTTTCTGACACAACCTTTTTCAGCATCTTCTTAAAGGACTGATTAAACTTCTCAACCAACATTTGTGCATGGTAGTGACTAGAGTATAAAGCCAGTAACCTATGTATTTTTTAGCAAGACAGACAAAGCTAGTGCCCTAATCTGTAACTATTGCCTGTAGTATCCCTACCTGTGAAATCACTGCATTGTTTGGCTGTGATTGTACACTGGAAACACCTTTGGATTGTGTGTCACTTATATGCTACATGAATACAACTAAAATAAAGTGATTGCCAGAACTGCTGTTTTCTAAGAGACCAGCAATATCTTTTGCAATATGTACAAACAGAATATCAACAGTGCACAGTGGTAAAGGTCTACTTTATTTTTCAATCCTTAGGAGAAATATACTGATAGGTGACATGTGACTTATAATGTTTCACCACATCTTTGTGTATTCCTGGCAAAAAAAAAACTAGCAGCTATTTGTTTATATGTTTTCACCTGTCCCAAATGCCCTGATAAAGGAACAGAATGCCACAAATGCAACATTTTCTCTCATTCACTTTGTGGTACCAGGACCTATTTAGCATCCTCACTAACACTAAACCATAAATCTTGGTCGATTATGAATTTGCATCCATCCAAAGATTTTTACTTTCCCTAATACAGTACACTAATCGGAAAAATTGAGCTAATTTTATCAGCTTTCTGTACTTCAACAAAAAGGAAATGAGCTTAGTGCAAGTTTAAAGCAGAGTTCCGAATACATTGAAAGCTAGCAGCTTTCTTTAAGTGGTTCCACGATCTGTTTCTGGTCTTCTAATTTGGCTTCATCCAGAAAAGGAGGTTGCCGTTCCTCCAAGGCCACCTAAATTTCTTTTGCTCGACCCTGTATCACAGCAACATTGACAGGCATAAATAAGAACTTAAAACTATGTTTTTAAAATGCAAAATCTATACCTGCTTCTGAGGGGAGCAGTTGGAATTCATTAAACAGAGAGTGTGAAGGGTCATCAAGGATGGAATATGCTTTACACAAGACTTGAGATACAGCAGGGGCAAAGGATCCGCACTAGTGACTTTCGGATGCAGGTTTGAGTAGGGCCTTATAGTTCTTCCTGAAATCAACTATCTTTGGTTTTAGAGACATTCAACTTCAAAATGTTTTGCTCAGACCAGCTGGCAAACTCATCAAGAAGTGTCCCATAGCCGACCTCATGTGCTTGCTGCAATCAAATAACTATAATCAATCAAAGAATCAAATAATCAAACAACAACAGAGTCGTCTGCAAATTTAATTCCGTGTTTTGAGTGGTGATAACTCTTACAATCATTTATATACAAAGAGTACTGTATATAACACGGTTTATTGTTATAAAAACAAAGAGTAAGGCAAATTACTCACATATTCTTGGGGGGAGCTGGTGGAAGAATGTCACTTTTAGACAAAGCATTATTGACTCTTACCCTCTGAGTTCTGTTTGTGTGGAAATCAGTAACTGAGCTGACAAGTTTAAGGTCGAGGCCATACCACAGTTAGACAATAGCTTGGTTGGCAGTAAATGTTGTTGAATACAATTACTGTAAATGCTGAAGAGAAATCTACAAATAGCAGCCTAGCACAAGTCTTACATTTCTAAAGATGGTGGAGGACAAGGTTAAGAAGGCATATTGTAACATCTTCCACACCCCTACCTGCCTATAAGCAAACAGAAGTGGGTCTAACTGGTCCTGTACTTTTGCCACAATCTCACTCTGTTCACAAGTTAACCAGTGAGGTGCCTTCAGGTCTACAATCATTGAGTGAACTAGAAGATTTGGTTTTTGCCACTGGGAACACAGGTGATTCTTTCTAGATCTTCAGAACCTTTTAGCTGGTTTAATGACAAATTTAAAATAAAGAAAATAAAATGCCACACAGCTATCTAGCACACCTCCTTTTCATTACTTTTAACAGAATCAGGATCTAGACTCATCCTAGCTTCAACATGACAGAACAACTTGCAAACCTTAAAATAATCAATGTTCATAGCACAATAAGTGATCCTGCCTTTAAAACATTGACTTCACTTACAAAATCATGTACAGTACATCAAACCAAAGATAAAATTGATTCAATTCATCAGCAAACTCAGTATCTGATTTTCCACCTGGTTTAATGCCCCTGCTCCCCTTCTTATACATTCCCACCACTTACTTGAAACCCTCCCATGCAGAGTTTAAATTACCTTTGCTAATTTTACCCTCAGCTTTATCCTTATACCTTAATTCAGCTAGCTTAATCTCTCTTTTAACATTCTTCGGAAGCTCCTTACATCCCCTTGGTGAAACATTTGCTTGTGAAAAGCTCTTACTTAGAATATAATTTGACAAGATTTCAGAGATATAACAGTGTTGTCACAAAAGATTATGTAACTTGTAACTGTATCTGTCAGTTCATCATGAATGTAAATGCTTAAACATATCCCAATCCCTGCTCTCATAACAATCCTGCAGTCGCTGTATAGACTCCTTGGTCTAGATGAAAACCATCCTGAGAGACTTTGCCTCTCTTCAGAACAGTTTCGTAGGTCGGAAACAAATACACCACGTTGCTGTCAGATGAACTCCGTGGAGCTTTAGCATTGGATTTGTACGCCTCCTTCATTGATCTGTAGTACAAGTCCAATACTCTATTATGCCTCGCGGGACGGGTAACATACTGATGAAAATAATTAAAATACTTTTGTAGGGTTCATTTTTTTAAAATCTCCCATGATGAAACTGTGAGCTTCGGTAAAGTTGTTTTGAAAATGCTGCATTATCTGGGCAATTCTCTCTGCCACCCTAAATGCGTTGGCTTTAAGACAGTTACAAAAATGTAAGGAAACTCTCTATGGAGGTAAAATGGAGGCAGCGAGACTGATAACATCACACACTGAGCCTTTTGATGTCAGGCTTGCAAACACTTTCTCTCATGACCACAGTGTTGCACCAGTGTTTGTTTATCTATAAACAGACACCTCCGCCATGCTACTTATTGGTCTCATAGGCATCTTGGTCCAGGCGTACAGGTGCTCCAAAGCTGTCGATTTCCAGATCGGTATCTGTATCCTGCTCTTTTAGCCATGTTTCTGCGAATGCTAAAAGAAAGGCAATTTCTATACTGAAGTGGAAATTTAGGATTGGCTCTGAGCTCCACTATTTTACTCCTGAGTGAGTATGTGTTTGCCAATAGAAGGGAGAGCTACGGTCTTTAGTTCCCGTTTCTTGAGTCTTTGGCACACCACCTTTCTTTCCTCTTTTTCTGACTAGCGTAGCTTTCTTATTATCTGTGTCAGAATCAAAATATTCATTGTACTGTCTCAGCAGGGCAGTAGAAATGTCAATAAGTGGTCAAAAATCACTCAGTGTTTGAGTACTGGCACAATATGAGAAATCCCTGACTGTATTGTCCTCTGCTAGGTTGTCCCAGTACCAGCTCTAAGAAACGTCCCCAGAAGAGCAAAAATAGTCTCGCACACATGAAGAATATCCCTAGCTACATGGTTATAAATGTAAACTTTTTATCTCGCCACACACAAACTGATCAATTACAAAAACACACCAACAGAGAAGACTACAGCTGTCTTGGCTGGAAGGCAAGCAAGCCTTTTAGAATTGACAAATCAGTCCATAAAAGTGCTGCAGTGATCCTAATATCATTACTGCTGGTTTAATATTTTTAAAATAACAATACAGAAATATTTATTTTTGTTAACAGGGATACAGTGGCTACTAAACTCCGCTTTAGTAGTTTTATCAGGCCTCTAAAGAATGCTTAACTTAAGTCTGACAGCACCGAGGCCATGGATTTCCATTGTTTCACAGGACAAATTGGATCTCACTTTTATTCTTGAGGGAAAACATGGCAAAAATGAGATGTTCAGCCTTTCACTACAACAAAAAGAAATAACGATCGAAGCAGATTTATAATCGTGCTGCGGAAAGATTTAGAATAATGTGAACGACTGGCATGTTAAGTGTTTGTGATTGAGATTGGGGAGAAGACTCGTGACACCCCGCCCACCCAGCACAAGCTAGCTGACTCACCAGCTTGTGTCCCTGCACTGATGAGTGTGGTAAATTATCTTGTTTGAAAGCCAATCAGTCCTCTCTCTGCTGTTTATCTGGAGATAAACTTTTGTTCAGTGACAGACCTCCCTGGCAGTAAGGGGCTGATGACCACCAGCCCACTTCTTCAACTGTACAAGCAGAACTGAAAGTAACTGCTCCTGATGATTATTTCCTCTGCTGAGTGCGTTTATAAGATGCAGCCATCAACAGCAGGAATCCTGGAGTTGTGAAAAAAGTCCTTTAGGAGTTTACTCTGCAGTAGGCATAACTCCACGGAAGAGTTGGTGATAAATCTCCACCAAGATGGGACAAAACAGCGTTCTGCACAATATTATAATCCGTACATTCCCATAATTCTAAAGACAAAGGCTTGTATTGTCTTTCCTGTAGAGAAATCATTTAAAATAACTAATAAATAATAATTGTGCATTACAATTTGCAGAAAGATGTTATGTTTAAGTTTCTACTACACAGAGGATGTGTCAACTTCTTTTCAAACAGAGATTCGCTGAAACATTCAATTTGACCAGGGGTTCCTCAACTTTTGTATTTCTTTTGGCTCCAGTGAGTATTAACAGGCAAAACAGATGTAGCTTCTTTACTACTTTCTTGACAAACATAAATGCGACAATAAAATCCCAATTTCCAAGGGGAAAATCTTTTGCCATAATACATTTAAAACAAGATAGTAGTCCAAAGTATTTTATAGCAGAAAATTTGTCATTTTCAGAGATCCCCTATGAAATTGAAAAAAATGAATTCCCTATGAAAAAAAAATTAAACCAGATGGTATTCAGCATTGTCGGGGACACATTTCTTACCATATGTAATTTCTCAACTGTTCACATACAGGTATCATACTGTAACAGACTGGATATACAAATTAACTCTAAGCATCAGACATTTTTTTTGTAATATTGACAGATTGAGAATAGTGCCATAGATGAATGGGATTCATTGAAAGAACAGATCTGTAAAGGATAAAGGATGTTGTATGAAAGCTAAAATGTATTTTGAGCACTTCAAAGGCATTGAGTTTCAGATTCATAACTGGACATAGGATTTTCTTCTCTCTTTTCACTCATTTGGGTTTAAAACTGCAACTGAATCTAGGGGACGACTAAAGAAATCAATAAAACACTGCTATGGTTTTTACAGTACTTCCTGACATAACAAGACAACAGGCTTACCATTCCACGTTACAAAACTACACTAGAGAGCAAACCATCTATTTCAACTTGAATATCATTTTTCATTGTGATACAAAAGCCTGTGAAATGGCCAATGAACATGAACAAGGTCACAAAAGGACAAAGAAACTTCAGTTATTTTATCTTAAAGTCTTTGTACAGATGCAGACTGTGCCTCTCATCAGAAATGTAATGGCAGTTTTCTTTGTGGATTTGACAAATGTGCTAGCAAAGCTTCAGAGTAATATTTTGCTAGAAATACAAAAAAAACAACCCCACTGAATCCATTAAAAGCAAAAGAAGATATGTTTCAGCTGTCTAAGAAAAATACATCATTTATGGTAATTTGTCTTCAAAAGGAAAGCATATTAAGATTTCAAGGCTCAAAACACAACTCAGTTGCACACAGCTGACATCCAAATGTACAGAATGCCTATTTTAATGATTTGCACACATCTTTGCTTGAAAGCATATTGAAATTTAAAAGGATAAGAACACCATTAGGCTTGTTTGCAAAAAAAAAGCTAATAGCTTTGTCTTTTTTCTGGCATTAACTAATGCTGCTAAAACTGTAACTCAGCAACAGACTGAAAGGGGCACTTTGTCCATATGATCATCTGTCCTGGGCACATGGCAGCCTGCCACATAGCAGATGGCCACTGGGCATAATTAGCCTCATTTTACAGTGGTTTGTTTGCTAAGATAAAATGAACTGGGATCAATGCGATAGTGAAATCCATAGGTTTCAGCCTCATTTTTAGGATCCAGGTGCCGAGCTTTTGTATTTATATCACATATTCCTTAATTAGTTGTTTGAGCTTCATGTCAAATGTGAATCATACCTCCTTGTACTCAGGTGCATCACTGAGAACAGATCACATAAGACACCTTACAAACAAAAGGAAACTTTTTAGTCCATCTTGGCCTTTTGGTCTAAGGTCCTCATCAAATTGCGTCCTGCATGTCCCCAGTGAATTTGGATTCCTAGATTTCCAAACACTTCCTCTGTGCAAAGTCATACCTTCTTACATTCTGCATTACACACTCTTTAAGTTCAATTTGCTTCTAGTCCTTGGAACCTTATTCATTTGTTGGCCCTGAAGATATTGTTTTTGTTAACAAATAACTAACCAGTAACCAATTCTAGCAATGTTTGAATTACACTGATTGCTTTTACATTTCTTTTCAGAACAGGAATATCTTCTGTAGATTTGTGCCCAAACCAAACTGTCTGACAATTGCTTTTGGATTTTGAATATGTACGCTTTATAGTGAAACAAAGTGAAATACTATTAAAAAGGCAGAGGACATAGTTGAACACCATAGAGATCTCTCGCTTTCCATTGAAAGATTATGATATGTGATGCAATTTAGGAAAATACTGAAGACACACTTGAAAACAGAACAACAGATTACAAGCCTGTGGTTGGGACCACAGAAAAAACGATTGATTTGTAACCCTGGTCAGTTGCATTTTCTGTAATCAAGAAAAGGATGTAAAGGCTGAACTGTGTTTTCATCTAAAATCTGATAAAAAAAACATTCAGTATAATAACTAACCACAAGCCATTTGAGTGAAAAAAAGAGTGTTAGCGCTAGCAATGTTTGTTTTGAGATGCATTCAAAAGCACTATTTAGATGTATTCCTTTCTGGTGTTCATAATGCCAGATTTGTCTACAAATTCTACAGCCATGAGTAACTGGTCTCTCTAAATTGTCCCTCTGTGTTTGTCTGTATGTGACGAATGTGCCCTGCAAGGGACTGGCGTTCTGTCTTGCGTGTGGTCCAACTTTGTGCCTTATGATTCCAGGACGGATTCCAGGACGGACTCCAGGCTACCATGACCCTTAACCAGGAATAACCTGATAATGGATGGATAACTGGCTTTCTTGAGTTAGTGTTCTACAAGCTCTTTGAAATTGATGGAATATTTTCATCAAGACTCTGCTATGTTGCTATACCTATTCGTCCATTTTCTAACCACTTTGTCTAATTCAGAATTGAGGGGAAGGCCGCAGACTATCTCATCAAGTAACAGGTGCAAGACAGGGTACACACTGGATGGGATGCCTGTCCAACAAACAGAAACATGCACACACTAACTATAGGGGCATTTTTCCCAGCATCCAATTAACCTACCAGTATGTCTTTGAGCTTGGGAGGAAACTAGTACTAACTGAAGGAAACCCATGCAAACATGGGGAGAACTTACAAACCCCACATAGATAGTACCCCAGGAACTGAACACAGCGCCCCAACACTGCATGGCAGTAATTCTAAGCAAGGCCCTTAGTTGCTATATGGGAGGGAGACATGTGGGTAGAAGACTGACAAGGCCTCTAAGTAGTTTCAGGATACAGGTCTCTCTTATTAACAGGTGTTTTAGATTTGCACAGGAGAAAAAACAAAAATAAGACTGAGGTTTAAGGTTGCATTTGAATGTTTAAGTTCAGTTACTCTCCTTTGAGAGACGTTGGCTTATTGGAGGTGCGTGCTAGGGTTAAGGGTGCTAACTTTCTTGAGTTAATACCCAGGCAGACAGATCTCCTGCAAGACTCCGAACTACTTTTCCACGCAAGGGCTGGAGCACTACAGGTACAGATAATAACTGTGTTATTTTGGTTCTACATAGTAATCATTGATGGTAAATTGAAACCAGGTTCCCTGTTTTTCCTGGCACAGAACTCGACTTTGCACAGATGTGAATTAACTTTCTCAACATTTTCTGTTTGCTAATCCCACCCCCGCTGTGAGCTGTGAAACAGTTATTTTAAAAACTTGTCTGTTACTAAAAATTAGCTTCCAGCACACTTTCATTGCAGCTAAAAAAGGGAAAACAAATCAAAGGTACTTGTTTAGTTTTGTACCCATACATAAAATATTTTTCAGGAAATATATATTAATCTGTGGTATGTAGTGGCTCCAATAATCATTTGCACACCAGACATAAATCTGCTTATAAGTACACAGACTCAATATCCTTCTTTTTAAATACCTCCCTATTTGTCTGTTCTATTGTTTTTTTCATCCCATGCATTAATTTTCTAGTAATAAAGTCCTTGTATAAATAAATACAATATTTATTGTACATATTGTATTGCATTTATACATGCAAGAAATCATGAAGGATTCAAAATGGAAAAATGAAACAAAGGGACATAGCTAAAGCTGAGAACAGAAAAAAACCTCTTTACATAGAGAGTGGTAGGAATATAACAAGAAATCCAGCCACTTGCTTGAAACCATGGTTTCATTCAAAATCTAATGGACATCTCTTGTTTATAACCTTTCTTATATTCTTACAGTTCAAACTATTTTGTTAAATCTTGTTCTAATTACCCTGCTATCCATCTTACATTTCAACTTGCTTAGGAGCCTCACGCGATTCATAATTAAGTTATAGTACTGGCTTATCTGCCAGAGCTTATGCTTCCACAGTGTCACATTTCAGTTTAGGCTTCAACTGCTATCTTTTTTTTTCTTTTTTTCAATTAAGAAAAATGTGCTCAGAGTTTAAGATACACAATGCACTGCAGAGTATTTTCATCTGAGTGCTTTGGGATTTATGTGAAATGGTCCTTTATATTACAGGATTATCTATTTGCTGTTCAGGTACTTTAAATAACTGCTTCAGGCCTTAGAGCAGTTTGTAATTGATTGAATTAGAATTGTAGGGCATGAATGAAACAAAAGATCTTGCCTGAAAATAATGACTCCATTTACTGTAGTTAGAATGATATTTTTCATTTTTTGCCATTTTGTTTAATAGTACAGTACAGTATATACTGTAAATTAAGCTGGCTAATGTAAAGCAAGCCTTGTAAAATTAGAAATAACAGACATAAGCAAATGTCAAAAAAAGACATGCATGAAGTGAATGGCTATTATACATCTTTAATGTCAGTACATTTAAAAGTAAAGATGCCACAAAATTGCTGGAGCTACTCACAATATCGCTTGCGTTAGACAACTCTTCTTTTAATGTTAGACCAATTTGAGAAAATCTCAAAGTAATAACTACAGCCCCACTTTCAAATTCCAATTAAATCTTTTTTACATGCAAAATGACATTACATACGATGCTCTAGGAGAAAAAAAAACCTGAAAACTAAGCAAAATGTTTACAGCCATTCAAATGAGTCATTCCAAGTGTTTAGGACATGCAGTTTGCTGGTTAAGCAATTACAGTACACACTTAAAGGATAAACTTACTGCCTGTTTTTGTTCTTCATCCTATCAGTCAGCAGTCAAAGGAGGCAACAAGAGAAACATGAAAATTTGGTAAGAGTAATGAAAGGCCAACGTAAACAACAGGAGAGGAAAATACAATAAACAGAGAACCAACCTACAGTAGCAACAAGTACAGTAGTCTCCAAATTTATTGATATTCTTGATGAACTGGAAGTCAAAGTTGATCTAACAGAAAACGCAGGGTGTATATCATGTGACTTAAACGTGTAATTTAAATGTGATGAAATGTACAGTATGACAAGAAGTACTACATATATGGACAGTAACACTAAAAAAACAAATCACATATATTTCTAATTACACAATGTTCAGCTTTATAGAAGCTTCTTGAAGTCACGAGGTATGGACACAGAAGCATAAAATTCAGAATCACGTCATTGCAGGGAACGCAGGAGTTCGATCTAAGGCTAATAACTCTACTAATTATTGCTAATGACAGCTATAAAAATCTTGAAAACAGTGACTTTTCGACTGGGGTGTCAATAACCAAGAAATTCAAGGCTAATGGGGTGGTTGCTACTCCACCAGGAAGAGTTGCCTAAATCAGAAAAGTGATTTGGGAGGATAACTTGTATCACATGAGCAACAACTGGGAATCATCAGAAAACTCTGGCATCATTGAAGGTACAATGTCAGCAAGAGTAAGCCACCATTCATGGCTGATCTCCTGAAACTGGGGTCTGTAGCTGAGTTCCAAGACAGTTTGCGAAACCAAAAATAATGGCTTCCCAAATCGAGTTGGATCACATGATGTAGCTGCATGAAACACAAACTGAGTTTCTGGACGATCTCATCAGAAGAATGATTAAGCACAGAAAGGTGAAGCTCATGATTAAAAAAAGATGCCATTTATTTTGCTATTCAGGTACTTTAAATAACTGCTTCAGGCCTTCGAGTAGTTTGTAATTGATTGAATTAGAATTGAAGGACATGAATGAAACAAAAGATCTTGCCTAAAAATAATGATTCCATTTACTGTATATATATATACTTATATACTGTATATATATATTTATATACTGTAAATTAAGCTGGCTAATGTAAAGCAAGCCTTGTAAAATTAGAAATAACAGACAAAAGCAAATGGCAAAAAAAGACATGCATGAAGTGAACGAGTTGGATCACATGATGTAGCTGCATGAAACACAAACTGAGTTTCTGGACGATCTCATCAGAAGAATGATTAAGCACAGAAAGTTGAAGCTCATGATTAAAAAAATATGCCATTTATTGTATATGATGCTTTATGCCCCCAAAGTTCTTTACCAGGGGAAAGGAAACTACTTCCAGTTTCTGAACTATAGCATCCACCTGGGTGATGGGTGTCACTAGGCAGTGAGCAATTGCTTCACCAACTGAATTAAATGGAAGCAGGCAGCTCAAATGCCATTTAGCCAGTGTACTGGGGTTAAAACCCCTAATCTTACAAATAATGCCATGGCATCTTTTATGACCAGGTCAGGGTCTTGGTTTAATATCTGACCCGAAGATCACCACCTCACACAACACAGTGCCGCTGGGCACCATACTGGGGGCAAAGGTTTTTGGAAATTCCAGTCCAGAAGGAAGAGTGCCACCTACTGGTCCACCACCACCACCACTAACTGCAACAACCTGGTTTTCATGAGAGGTCTCCCATCCCAGTACTGACCAGGCCCAGGCTTGCCTTAGCTTCTGAGATCTGTCGAGATCAGGACAGAAGGTGGTAATGCTGCTGTCAACTTGGACATTGCAATAGGGTATTAATATAAGCCATGCATGAAACTCAACAACCAAAAGTTTAAGAGCCCAAAAGTTCAAGAAAACTCATAAAAATGAGCTATCTCTATCTCTGTCCTGTCTCTCCTGATTAGCTATCACAGTCTCTAGTAGCACATTTACAGCATGAACTGTGGAAAGCAGATCAGAAGTGCAGGTTGGGCAACCTTGAGGGTTCTAAAAGCCAAAAGGGGGTCAACAAAATAGTGATTGCAAGGGTATGAATACATCTGAACATCTTGAGTATAAAAATATATGTAACTATTTTTGACAGTGTTAAAATACACATTCTATGCATACTGTACATAGAAGATTGAAACTCCTAAGAGCCTTAAGCTTTTTCTATCAAAAATTACTGAGTGTAAATTTGAACACATTTGGAGACTCCTGTAGGTGTTAAAAATCTCACAGAGATGCATATAAACAAGAAATACAGGAACACAGAAAACACATTTTCAATAAAATCTTTTAATGAGTCAGTGATTATGCACAGACTTTAAAAAAATATCCCACCGGGTATTTGGCTTTCGAGAGGAAAATAATGCCCTCTAGTGCCACAAACAGCACACTGCAACCAAAAATAGTACTTTCAATTATAGATGTATGGCTACAATCCACAGATCTCCAAGACAGTTCTGCTTCTAAATACTCAGATCATGTGTTTTTTTAATTCTAATTTTGCTTTCAACAATCTTCTTTTGGATCTCGTGAAAAAATATATACAGTTTTCCTATAGTATGTGTACTGTATGATGTTTACAATGACATACATGAGATCCCAGGACAAATGATTTTCAGCTGACTGCTCAGCTATTTAACAGTAATTTGAAGGCAAGGCAATTCTACAGTATGATGTGTGTTCTCTGAGTGAAGAAATCGAACTCGTCTGGGACATTTCTGGGAAATTTCTTATGGTGATGAAGTTAAACAAGAGAACACTGACATTTTACTGAAAGGAATGCCACACTACTTTGTAATCTCACAACAGCTCAAAGTTGATTCAAACTGAGCTTTCTAAGACATATTATCAACAGAGGATGTGGCCTTAAATGTACTGTGTTATATCTGTATAATGTTGACTTATTTTCTTCCTATTACTTATTAGGAAAGCTCTGCTTTCCTGTCTTCAAAGAAGAAATAACTGATTTATAATAATGTCCGGGGCTCACTTTGTGTGTGTGCTTTTCACAGGTAGCTGTACAGCTTCTAGTTAGGCGCACAGCATTCCACCATACTGCAGTGAAACAGAACGAACAGTGAACATATGAAAGATGGAAAAATGATGAAGCTCCTAAATAAACAAAACATAATGCAATGCTATTGAAAATGAAATCCAGGCTTTAAAATAGGATAACCAAGGTTTCTGGTTGCTAATATTTATTACCAAATACCAAAATCCATGCAAATACCAACTCCATGCAAAAAGCTCTAAGTGCTTTCTTTCCGAAATGAACCAGCTTTCACTGGTTTAAACATCTCAACATGATGATGGCACCATTTTAGTAATAATTTTTCAACCTCACTCATTTTATCACACAGTTTGCCTTCATCTCACAATATAATTCACAGCATGATTTCATTAAATTATTTCTCTTCCATTTGTCAGGTTTTGTTTGGCAAGTGTCACATGTGTCTGAAACACTGGACAGACACAAAAGCTTCTGTGCAGAGAGAGACAGTGTAAGCCCTACTCCTGCAGCACTCTGTTTACAGGAAGTGTGTGCATGATCACTGCACTCTGTGGTCACTTTATATTTACAATAAAAAGTACAAATCGTGTTTATTTATTCTAATAAACAATGAATGCTGAAAGCAATTCAAAATATCTATTGTAACCTTCAATACTGTATATGAAACACAATGGTTTTCTATGAAACAAAGAAGCACAGAACTCGTTTCATATGGTATTTTTAATACCGCATGCATTTTCTAGAAGAATAGTTCCCAAATGTACAAAGAAAGGAGTAAAATTGATTTAGGTTAATCTTAGATGATGACTATATTTTTTATTGATATTAAGCAAAAAAGAACAAAGCAATCTTGACTGTTTAAGAGTCAGACCCCTTCAGTGCACCAGCATCACATATGGGGTTCCCATTGTAAGTCAACCCCAATATACTGTACATTTCCTTACACTAAGGTTACCGAGATATTGGAGATACAACATAGAACCTCTCCATACTTGAGCATGTTGTTTTCAACTTAGTGGCTTTTGTTCAGAAAAAGTCTTGTATCTTGAATTTTGCGTAGCTGGTGGTGAATGTGACTATTGTCATTTTTTACCTCTGCATCTAAATAAACATGAGTTACATAATTAGCGCAGTAACATTAACAATCAATCAGTCATCACTTCTCAAGGAAAGATCATATAAATGAGTGCTTAAACTCAGATAAAAATATCACTATGTTAAGCGAAAATGATAAGATAATAAAATGAGTGATAAGTTAGCATATCAAAGGTTTAAAAATGTTAGATGTATCCACAATAATATATTGTAAAACACACACTTAGTGTTACGGTGCCCTACCCTACTTTATTCCATTGACTCTTATGGGAAAACCCCATCACATGGCCAATGCATATACTGTAGGCATAGTTTATGCCCTTACAGTCCCTGTAACCCTGTAATCTCCCTGTTATCAAAGTATGTTGATTTGCTATAAGTGACAACTTTCTGATCCCTAAACCTGATGTATAACTGGGATTATATATTTATAGTTATAGTTAAATTGTTAGTAATATTTTACTTTTTCAGCCATTCTGGTTTTGCATATAATTTAATAAATTATGTGAGTCAGACAACAAGAGAAGACCGCCCTGCTTAAAATGCTCAAAGAGCTGATGGTTGAGACACAAACAGGGCCTGAATGCAATATGTCCTACCTTCAGCAGCTTCATTAATCCCTCCAGCTGCACCATCAGCTCTCTCCTGCTCTCCTGCAAAGCCGACATCCTCTGTTCCAGCTCATCTTTCCTCTGCCTGTCCAAGAAACACAGAAATGGAGACACTGTGACGTTTTTTGAGCTACTGAGTATCCAAGAGAAGAAACCAGTATAAACCATTCTATTCTAACCTGATCTTCCTAGGTTCAAAAACAGACTTGTATACTTCCTGGCAATGAAAAACAGCACATGTGGTATAAAGCCATTATACCTTTTTACAGGAGGTGAAAACATCCCAGGTGCATTGCAAAACACTCATTACTCTTGTCTATGAAAAAGCTGGAAAAAACGTTGAAAAGGTGCTTAGATCTCTGTAGGAAGCCTTTTTTTGTATATACTGCAGGGCCCTTATTTTTCTACTGAGAAAAGCACTTTATGGAAATATGAAATAAGTTGTCAAAATATGAAATATGTTTGTCTCTTTATCTTGAATGTACTGAAATTATATTTTATTATATTCCTCCCAGAACATGAACAACATTCATATAAGATTCTCTTTCATACAAAGAGGGACACTGTCAGTACCTGGTTAAACAAAGTGCATGGCTTAAAGTGTTGCCTTTACTCATCTAGTAATTATGTGGCGGATATCACCTGTTGCTACACCTCATAAAAGCCAACAGACCTCCATGCTACTTCTGCCATTTCACATTATAATGCTCAAAATCAGACCAGCTGTGGTTGATATTTTCATCTACAACATCACTGATATGAAGTACAGTAAGTGAAAATACATGTACAGTATAAAAGAAATAGATCCAGACGTAATAAGAATTTTCTAAATGTAGATAATGCCTGTCACGGGTGCATTGTTAATAAGTGGTTACAAGTGTAATATAAGCTAAAATTGCCCATGAACCTGTGGGACAGAATCCTATGTGTTAAAGGGCATACAACAGACAAACCAGCCCTACATTTTGCACTGTGCTGAAGGACACACCAGAACCACTTCCTAATTTCCAGGGAACCGTTACTGAAAATGACATGTGATAAATTTAAAGATGTTTTCTTATCATAAACAAGCAGGGAACAAGTTGATCACATCAGTCCTTAAGAGCAGTTAAAATACCCGTAAATATGTCTTTTTATAACCATGAAAATTGCAAATGCTGAAACATTTACCTCAGTAATGGGCTTCTGTCTTGAGGAGGTACACATTGAGAAACGACTGATCATTGCCTTTAGCTAAGTAATAAGGCAACCTCGACTCATTAGAGGCACTTCAAAACTGCTGTTACATTAGAGGTTTTAATTGAAAACTCATCTGTCTTAGTGTTCTTTCTCTTAAAATGTTCTAATCCAATCTTAATGGCTGCAAAAAGCTGCTGAATATCAGGTGGTTGTGAGCTGAAGAGTACATCAGGCATAAACCACTAACAGCCTCTTACAAAGCAGTTCATGTTTGCTCTTTCCAAAACATGCAACTCAATAAACAAATAATAACTTAGTGGATCAAGTAAAGAGAAACAAATATTGGTTTACAGTGAGACTATAAACAAATGTCATGCCCACATATACATTTCCTAGAAGTAATTAATGTAAATTGGATTTAATTTGTCAAGTCAGAAAACTTTGAGCAACAAACAATATCCCTTTTAAACTTTTTTATTCTTACATGAAAGGCAATGACAGCTACATAACTAAGGATGAATTACTTTCATACAAAGCTATTTTCTTCCACAAGCTCTGTTCCACCAATTTACTATACAGTATATTCTGCTGTTTTAACACATGCTGAAGAACACACAGCTGAGGGAAACATGGAGAAAAATGTAACAATATTTGTGTCTGTTTTAAACAAAAATGGACCACAGTACTGTCCTCCATTTTCTTTAACTTAACCTTAAAGTTTAAGGTGTTTTTAATGTCAGCATAGAAGCTGTACTGTAGCTAACAAACATATATTCTTTATAACCAAAACAAACCACTGAAATCGAGATCTTACCACAAAGTCTCTCAAATGTAAGTTTCGTAGCAGAATTAAAATTTAAATTATTTGTCCAGCGTCTAACACGGTCACTTCTGTTTCAGTATGTTAGGTGTATTTATACCTATCACTTTCCAAGAAATGCAAAAGTAGCTTTCTCTGCAAGGTTGGGTTGTGCAGCTAATCAAAACTCACAATACTGTATATAGCGAATACTTCAATGAAATGTTCACCGCCAATTTCATTATCTTCAAGATTAAAGAACTCTAAAAAAAACAAACAGAAAATGATGTGCTCCACTCTTCACCAAAAAATCAATGTAGCGGAAAATGTGTATAACAGCGCCTGACAAAGAATGAAAAATATGTTTTAATCTTTTTATAAAGGTAATATCATATTTGCATTCAGTAATCTATGTTGTAATTGATTTATGTGGACTTCGAGAAAGGCTGATGAAGAGTAATGTTCCCTGTGGCTTTATCTTTTATGAAGCCGACAACAGCAGAGCCCTTGTACAAGTGACAAGCAGTATAATGAAATTCTAGAGAGAAAAATGTGGCACATTCAGAGGCACAATCCCTCCTTTGCTCCAGCCTCCTGAGGTGAGGTATGGTGGCTGCAATGTGACCACAGGGATCAGCCGGACATGGATCAGGCGCAGAAGGAAAGAGCTACAACATTGCCATCTCGTGCAGGGGCCTGTGGTGGAGGAGATGAGAGTACCTGAGGAGCCGGAGTTCAGCGAGCAGCGTGGGATTCTGCTGTGCCTTCTCAGGGGTAGGCTGGGAGGCTTGTTCGTGCTCCAGTCTCAGCCGCTGGATCTCCTGCAAGATCTCCCTGAACACAAGCACACCCAAGCTGTGCCGTTACCTCGCAAGCAGCTTCCTTTCAATAACTGACATACATTTGTCTTAGAAACGAGGGGAAAATCATTACATGTTCCCCAAAATATTCAACTAATAAGTGAATAGAACAAGTGACTCAGCCATTAGAAGACTAAAATGAGAAAAAGAAGTCAACAGAGTAATTTCACAACTAGAATACTCTTCATTTCTTTGGAATACTATTACCATTACGAGCTAAAGGGACACAGCTTTTGTGAGCCCAGTGAAAATATTTGAGCTGTTATCATACTGGCCATCATACTGGTCTTGGAGGAAATAAAGCAAGTGAAGAACAGTCTATCTTGGGCAGATAAAAAAACAGGAAATCCTTTAAAAGTAATTATTTTCTTAAAACAACAACACCAAAAAGATTTCCCGTTAAATGTATTCAGTCATATTTAATAAATGGATTTTGACACTTTGTGCACATTTAATTATGCAAGATTTCTATGATTTCTAGAAGCCCATGAGCAGGTTTTGTATTATGTTGTGTTCCTTATTTTTGTAAACAATTATCATATTTTTTCATTCATTTAATAACTACAAAAATAATACTAATACCTGTTTTTGTTTTCCAGTTCAGCAATAAGTTGCCTCTGTTGCTTGTTGGCATCAAAGTTAAATCCCAAGTCTGTTGGAGGGCGTTGCTGTAAGAAAAAAGTAGAAGTTACAGCACTAACTAAAGATACTACATTGTTAAACTATGAAACAAATGCATGAAGGAACAAACTCATATATACAGTAATTTAAATGGGCAGAAGAAAGATGAATTGCTATAATTTAAGTTTTGTCTTCCTACAGTATAAGTTACATTTTGGAGTTTTGTTTAGCAAGATGTTACATGTCACAGACACTACTAGCTCTTGTGAATGAGATACAGAACGTGTTACAGTATCAGACAGCTATTCATAAACATGAACCAGAACGTTTCTCTTAATCATTTTATTGTAAACGTGAAGATACCAAATGCCAGAAAACAAAACAAAAACATTTTTTCCTGTTTTCAGTTATTTCAGTTCAAAACAATATTATTGATATTTCCTAGCAATCATGTTCCAATACTACTGAAATTTGAAATGCATAATATAATTTACATAGAATAAATTAGGATAAGAGGCTTAACTCATTTTCTTCTTATTAGAAAAAGCAACATAACCAATACCAAATTACATTTACTAATGCTGGTCTTTGAATACTGCAAAAACTGAAATGAAGATTTTGTTAATGTGGAAATTAATCATAATTCCCCTCTGGGAAACTAAGCTCCTTTCTTTATCCCTCAAACCAATTATATCTGATCACTACCCAACCATGAAGGAATCTGAAGAGGTTGCTCATACACTGTTCCTGTTGGGGCGGTTTATGTGGAGCACAGTTATTAATGCAAACTATAGTTGAGAAAGAAATTATTCTTATAATCATTATACTAATACTGTAACTACATTTCTTTTTTGTTGGGAAGGAGCTCTCTCTCTGAGTTTATGACATCAAAGTTTTTTAGACTTTTTCCTTTGCACTAAATCTCTCTAAGCTGACATGCTAAGAGCCATAGCCTGTTCTAAATTGTGCCAGGCTAGGATGCAGATCTTGGCAGAAGTCACAGCAAATTAAATGTATATCTCATTCTACAATGGATTAGGTTTGAAGATATCAACCATCATTAAGCAGGCAGCATATGGGGTCATACTGTAATTACACTAAATGTGCACTTCAATTCCTCGGATTTCTGATGTCTGGCAAAACCTCCGAAAATGTAATTGATTCATTGGTTGAGAAACTGGGTGGGGAGTGTGAAGACTGAAAGACCTTTGTAGCTCTTAACCATTTTCACTGAGCAGGGAGAAACAGACATTTCACACTGCAGAGAAAGGATTGCAATAAATGAAGTTCTATGTACAGTATTTGTCTGCATGATGATACTGTAAAAGGCTCACACTGAAAGAACCCTGGCTGAGCTACAATTAGGGGTTAATTGGGAAATTTGACAAGTGGATCAAATCCTGGCTGTCACACGTGCCATCAGAGCACCAGGATCCTATTAGTGGATTCAGATTTTTTTCTATGAATATTTGTTCAACATATTACTTAATATTAATCAAGCAATTAATACAACATATTGCATAATAATGTACACTCTTGTGTACAAATAATAATGTACAAAGTTTCTAATGGTGTTCCAAACTAAAAGAGAGAAGGAAAATCTCTAAACAGAAATTTAGACTAACGAGCAACACATGTCCAGAGTTTGACGCATCACATTCTTCACTCATCAACATCGTTGCCTTCCCAACAGCTCTTTGCCTCAATCCAGCAAGTAGAGGGAGGTACTGATAACCTCAACCTGATGGCCAGACTGTCCATCCCTGAACCAAGCAGACAGAGGCCAAAGGAATGTCCCAAACTGCTGGAGTACAGTCAGTAGTGTCAGAGCCCCTGGACAAATAATCTTCCTGGAACTTTCAGTTTGGCGGTCCACTTCAGAGTCAGCACATTTTACCCTCCCACATAATTCTGAAGCACCATCTTCATCTAGCAGGAATAAATGACAAAGCTCTTGCCTGGCGTCCTGCAGCTTCTCAGCTGCAGCAAAACTCTCATTTCTAATTCCGTCAGAAATGGCAAAACCCTGCAGCAGCGGGGGAAAAAAAAAAAGCTCTTGGCAGGAGTAACAATGGGCCTGCACAATCAAGAACGCAGATGGCTTTTTCACAAAGTGCTGCCATAAATAACCTGACTCTCCGAGCAAAAGAAAACCACGGACGCGCAGAGTGCGCACTGCTGTCCAGAAGAGGGTACTCACAGTGGCATTGCCAGCTTCTGCTGCCAGTCGGGCCGCGTACCTGGCAATGAGCCGATGCTCTTCATCCAGCCGGCTTGGACTGTCCAGGACACTGTCGAGAAACAGGAAGACGACACTCAAATGCATATCAGAAGTCCCACAAACAGAAACTCTTAATTGCTGCTATTACTGTACCAACACGTACAAATGTTGTTCTTATTGCTATTAACTTCTTTTAACTCTCCCCAACTATGCAGTGATAAATGATATCGGATCTTTTAATTCTGAAAAGAATTCTGAATAAATTGTTAAAACGTGCTGTCAGTTAAAAACATCTTCTGAGCAGTAAAGTATAACACTAGGTGTAAGGGAAAGCTGCTTAAAAAGACTGTATACTTTCCTTTTCTTTATAAAAAGAGAGTATTAGTAACCATCGTGTCAAGGTTAAGTAGTACCTTTAGGGAAATTATAGAGACAGAGATGCTGGGTTACCCTGAAACAATTTATTTTAAATTATGATTCAGCAATTTTTTGCTATACCCATCCAATTTGGAATGGCCAGTTTTTCACATCTTTGCTCTCAAGTACTGTCCCTACAACTGCACATGGGAAGAGAACGAGGTGGTGGAGGAGGACTTCACCAACCTGCCCACCTTCGAGATGCTCCTGTTCTAACACGCTGCTGGCACTATAACTGAACCAAAGCTCAGTGCTGGTTGGAAGAAATCAGTGTCCCTCCCGCAAACACCTGAGATACCATCAGGGGTCGCTAAGAGCCTCATTGATGTTCAGTCAATCATGCGCCATTGCCTGGGGAATCCCGGCCACAGTGGGCTACTCGAACCCATGCCACCTGGATCACAAAGTTCAACCTGTGCTCAGGCTTGTGCCTTTACTGGCTGAGCCATTTAGGGGGCTGAAATTCAGTAACATCTTAATTGTCATTTAAAGACTGATTTGTGGCGCAGTGTTATTGCACAGACTCATTAAGATACGGTATGCTTTATTTCACGTGCCTTCAGATTGGGTTGACATTCCAAAGAAAATAATGAAAACGTGTTATCCTTGTGAAAATGATTTTACATGCGAGGATGAGGGTTCAGATGAATGCTGCGTGAGTTATGTAGTTCACAGCTTCATGTACAACAGAAGATTACACCACAGACAAGCTCGATAAATAAAATTGATCGTTCATGCTGGCATTGCTGGAGTGAGTTAACTGCAAGGAATACATTTACTGTTGCTAACATTAAGGTGACAAACAGCATTTTCCCCTGAACTGCTAGGGAGGTTAAATGTTAAACCACTCCTCAATTTAACACCAATATAGCTACTTGCACGCTTTTTAATCATTCAATCAATTTTAAGACTAAACACTTTATTCTGGAATGTTTCAGAGCTGCCAAAGTAGCTTCACATGCTGAACAAAAAAAATCGACCTTCCTTTTGCACTACTTTGAAATGAAGAAATCTATAGCTTGGCTTTATGCAGAGAAGTTTAATTTTAATCATCTTGCTTAAATAACATTAAAACTATGCTTGAATGACTGCAGTTAACTGCAAAGGCAACTTCTGTATCAGGGAGTCCCAAGTAGGGAACATGTAAAATGTTGATTTGAGTAAGGTTTAGACAAGTGACTGAAATTCACTTTCCACCTCAAGCGGAAGTTGTATTTATGTAGCTAGGGATGTTTATTTTTCTTTGATTTTGCATCAAAACTCAGTTCATAACAAACAATATAAAGTGAAAGATGTAGATACAAGTAATCTGTGCTTTCAAAAAATGAAATATTCGAATGGGGCTCTGCTGCTCTTATAACACTGCTGTAGCAGGAAAGCCTTAAGGAGAAAATGTCTGCATGAAAGAGACTGAAGTGGAAAAAAAAACAACAGATTAGACTAAAGCCAAGCAAAATAAAGGCAATTCACTTTAAGAACAGCTTAGAGAATACAGTCCATTAGTGTTTCTGGTTTTGTGTACCAGAAGAAATATGGTTATAGCCCTCTTAGAGTTCTAACTGTTCATCAAGGGCACCAAGGATCAGTTTCAGCTGTGATAAATGGGAATATCAGAAATAAACATCATTTCTATTTTTGTTATTAATACACTGTGATGGATTTTCTTTGTACCATTTTCTAAGTAATTTTCTACAATATTGTTCCAGGCTTTGTTCTCAGAGAGTAACAGCTCAAGGGCAATAGAAAGGATGAGGAAAGAGAGTGACAGAAAGTATGGCTTTAATACATGAGAGCAGGTTACACCATTAGGATTCTGAGGCGTGATATTTGAGCTGCTCTTCAGACAACGCAGGTCACCTAAACTGGGAACAGATTTGCTTGGAAATGTGCCCTCAGGCTAGCCCCTCTGCCAATAGTTTTGGTATAATTATTACGTTTCTGCAATCAATTAAAAGCATCACTGGAGACTGTGTTATTGTTAGAAATGAATGCATAATCAAAAAGTCATGAAGGACAACCCATCAATCAATGTGTTTGATTTACATTACAGCATTTCATTACAGTCTCATATTTTCCTTTTTTCATTCCTCAGCAACTACTGTTCTCTCTGAAGAAAACATTCCCTGCTACTCAACAATTCAGATTTAGAATTTAGATTTAATTTTAAAGTGACCTGATATTATTACAACCTTGTAGGTTGGAGAGAGTAGATAAAGGCGGCTGGCAGAGTCTTTATTATTTCTAAGGGGATACTTTAACCATTAAGTACTGTACCTTCTTCTGCATTAGCAATAAAGGAAATCCCTTTGCAACAGACCACAGCTAGTCCCCTTCAGCTAGGGAAGAACTAGTGTTGTAAATATTAATGATCCACAGAAGTGCTACAGACATGCAAAATACTTGTATTGAATAGTACAGTATGTAATGCAAAAACCTTGCATGCTAAGTACTGCTAAGGGCATGAAGAATAAAATTATGACATACTGTAATAACCATAATTAGTTATAAATTTTAAAAGATGTGTCAAAAAGATAACAAACCTATCTAATTTCATGAACTCTCTAAAAAGATGAGGCACTCTACCCTCTTTTCCATTTATAAGGTGGGGATAAGATAACTATACAATATTCAATTTTATTATTCTGTTTTAGAAATTTAATTTATTTTTATGTCAATCTCATGCATATTTGCGGTGCAGACGCACCATTCTGAAACACTTCTGATATTGTATATTTGTATTTATGATGCCATTCATGATTAAGCACATTAATCTGTTTAATTATGTAGTTCAGGTGGGTAGCTGCGTCAGCATGCACAGGCTGCAAAGGAACAAGAACTGGTTTACTCCATGTTGAAAAGAGAAGAAAGGAAACACAACGTTTCGGCTGTGGAGCCTTCTTCAGGTGTGAGAAAGACAGGGTAGACAGCAAAGATTAAATAGTACAGGAGAACAAAAGTCGGGAGAGAGGAGGAGGCGGGAACAGGGGAGAGGCAGAGAGGCCACTCAGGTGGTGCGAGGTGGAGAGAGGTGAAGAGAGGGGTGAAGTGGAAACATGAAAATGAATAGAGAGAATTAGAAGAAAACAAGTCTGTCGTTGAGAGAAGGGGGAAGGTTTGAACCAAGTTTCAGGATAATTTTTGTTTCTGATGTCTTTCTGCTATGGGAGTTAAGAAACCCTTCTTTGAGAACGCAGACAGAGAGATCAGTGTGATCATGGCCGTCTGAGGTGAAATGAGAAACTGTGGGCTTGGAGGAATCTTAAATCTTCACAGCCCTAACATGTTCTCCTATTCTCCTTCCAGTTTCCCCAATGTAGATAGCTGGGCATTTCCTGTAATTAATCTGTTTATTACAGAACAGCCTGATTTTTAAACCACCTGACGCAAATAGTAGAATGAGTTGAGCTTTGTTGCACAGTATCATTAACTTTTGATTCTGTAATTACTGAAGCACTCATTTCACTGTTTTAAAATCACTGTTGGCCTGACAGTGGCATTCCTAGCCAGTTTTCTCCTTGCAAGACTGATCTAGACTGTCTCTCTGGGTGGTACGATATACTGTACCTTCCTAAAGATCGACTTCACCATGCTCAAAGTACTACAAAGTACTGTCTTTGGAATGTTTTCAAATCCTTCTCTCGATTTGTGCCTTTCTATAACCTTTTTTTCTTTTCACAGCTGATTCCACCCATCCACTCTATTCTCAATGTGTAATGCTCCCATCAGGAAGATGGTATAGGGTACCAAATTCAAAGAAAAACATTAATAAGAAATCATTTGTCTCCAGTGCAATAAAACTGCTCAATGAATGCATGTAAATGTATTCACCCCACTACATATCTATGTATTGTTACTGTATGTACTGTTGTTGTGATTCAATGTACTTTGTGATTTTATGTGACTTTTATGTTTTGGTTGTGTTTTGTACTTTTATGGAAGAAGCCAAAGACAAATTCACACAGTAGTGGACAATAAAGTATCTATCCCTGAGTTGTTCTAAAACTCCTCGATCTTCCTGGTTGAATATTTGCTTGATATTCTTTACTTGACAGAGGAACCTTACAGACACTGATGCATTTATTCTGAAATCATGTGAACCATTATTACTGCACAAAGACTGAGGACACTCAATTGTGTTACTTCATTTGTAATTTAACAAAATGGGACATTGCTGGGAGTGAATATTTTTGCAAAGCCAGTGCACTTATTCAGATTTTATAGTTGTTCTTGGGTAAATTTACAGAAGATGCACACTGGCTTAGCAGTTACTGAAAGGACACATACAGTACAAGTCAGAGAAAGGATATAATTGGCTTTTTAATTAGGGTTATTTTTCAATGGAATAAAAAAAATAATTATTCGCACTTACATAGGATTTCTCTTTACAAAGAATCTCAAAGCACTTAAATAACAGGAGGTTAATTCATTCGCCAATGATCTGCAGCACCCACCTTTTATGTGGGTACATGTGGTAGTCACTACTGTATATGACAACAAGAGCTACGCAGCTTAATCAGGTGGAGAAATGAGAAGTTGCTTCACTAATTGAACTGAGAAGGAACTCATGTCCAGAGTGGCATTAATCCATGACTCCAGTGTGAGGACACCTTCTCTTACAAACAGTGCCATGGGATGACCAATCAGTCAGCATCTCAGTTTAGCATTTCATTCTGAATGAGGGTACTGAAAGCACAGTGTCTTTGGTCACCACACTGGGGCATTGGCTTGGGAATTCTGGTGCAGAGAGAAGCATGCCGCCTGTCGCTCCCTCAACTCCACGTACAAAAGAAACCGTCCCTACCCTGTACCATCCTGGCCTAGCTTTCCTTAGCTTCCTGAAGAGATCAGGCTACAAAATGGTCATGGTACTGCCACTGTCCCTATTTTCCAAAGGCAATCCAGGTGGATAAAATAGAGTTCCATCTCCAAAAAATCAAGGCAACACTTTCTGACCTGAACTATTTTCACATCTCAATCCTATGGAAAGCTGATGGTACAATGAGCAGTTCTGCCCCCTAACGCCTTTCCGTTATCGCAACTTCAAATGAAATCAACTGCTCAAAAGCAATGGGGCAGGATTAAGCTCCAGATATTTCTAGACCTCATAGGATGCATGGTACAGTACATCCTGTTCAAATTCTTGGCTGCTGCTTGTAGAGTTAACTGGATCCATGAATGTATCTCATTTGTTTTATCATTAGTAAACACACCTAGAGATAACTATTTTCAGGCATTGTTTTGAGTTCTAATGAGACTAAAAGCATGACAGTCTTTTTACACAGTTTTACTTTCTATTAAATTAATTTTGATAATGATAATTCTGACAATAATCCTTAAAATATCCGTCTTGAGACAAAGATGGAAGGATAGAATAAAAAAGCAGTAACTACACATCCTGCAAATACAAACCTATTGTCTATATTCTACAGCTAGAGTGAAAAGAAAGAATAATTCTGCATATACAGTAAAATCTGAGAGGCTATTTCTTGCCTTGATAAATCTAAAAGGTCAGTTACTTCTTTTCTATCCTCATTGTGCCTGATTATTGTAAACTGATCTACTTGTATCAAGAAATACATTTGACAAGATAATTGAAGCCAGATGGATCTTACAAAAATTCAAAATAAGAAGTTGCAGTCTTAACCAAAAAATGTCACTGCAAATCAACCAACTATCTGTAATTTTATACTAAAAAAGCTAAGTAAAACATTATACCACAGTATAAAGGACCAAACATTAACTACTCCCAAAGGCATTTTCTTTCACTTATAGAAGAAAAATTAGGAACCTACTGCTGTTCATCCTTTTTTAAAAAAGAAAAAGGAAATTTAATTTTTTCTGCCAAGCTAATATCCACTTTATCTAAAACTCACCAATTATTTTAAGGGGGGGGGGGGATTTGGAAAGCATATAACCTGAGGTTACAATTTTGGGACACTATTTTGGCCACCTACCCGTCTAGCCTGTAATGTCCTACGGTGGTGTGAGTCATACCTTAAGTTACTAAATTAAATAGATTGCAAGACTATGAAATCTGAATTTAATTCCTCCTTGAATATGGAGATTTTTTGGTGTTAATTGTGCTTAATAATTGTATTAATGATGAGTTTAATGCACATTATTTGTAGTGAAAACAAAAAACAAACAAACCACCAGGGAATAGCCAGGGAAAATTAGTAGTGCTTCAGTATGTGGTATTCTCAGAAACACAGAACTGCAGGAAGAGGTATTTCACATTCAGTGCGCATAAACAGGGTTGTGATCATATAGACATATACTGTAGTGTTCACACACAAAAAATACTAAAAACAAAAAAAGAGCAGACACACAACATCTGTGTTGAACGTGATTGGGATTTCCTTCCTTCTGAGTCATGAACAGTTGCTAGAGGCTGACAGAGGCTGATAAGAAGGGCTTCCCAAAGCTATAGTTATAATGGAGATATGCATTTATTAAACTTCTGATAGTAGTAGTTTATAAAGTTTAGGATGTACAATACTGTCATTACTCCCAGGAACCCACCAAATGCTCAACATACTGTATAATAGAATCTGCACCATTCAAAGGTTCACCAGATTTGGTCTTTTTCTACATCTAAATTTTCAAGCAAAACTTTTACTGCATCACTGAGATGATATACTTTAGTATCCGTATCGTGACACACAAAGGATTGTACTGATTACATATATTATGAAAATGTGCATGTCTGCAGTGTCTTCAGTGTTTATGCTCTTTGAAATGTTTCTTCTGCTTGTCTTAGAAATGTGCTGATTGTTATAAATCAGTCTGGATTAAATACCACAGTTATCCTAGAGAGGAACAAGTAAGTGAATACAGAAAAATGGTCTTCAAAGAAACAATATTAAACATCTGTCATTCGCCTGGCTGTTACAATTCAGATAGCAGCAGTGTAACATAACTTTTAAATTACTTTTTTGAAGGATTAATTAATCTAAATAATTAAAGTAACTTCAAAAAATAGCAATACAAGGGAATAAAAAGAAACCTTTTCTTCTTTTGAACTATTCTGTTGTATTTTGTGAGATTTTGTCTCACAAATTAGGCAGACACCTAGGAAAAACTTAAATAAAAATAAAAGTAACAATAGAATTAACAACTCTTAACTAACTCTACACTATCAACATTTTTGCTTTTTCATATGATTTTTTTCTATTGTTTTGAACATGAAAAGAATAATAACTAGGTTTCAAGTTACAGTGGTCTTTCTATTATAATACCTAATAAATCTTACCTGCAATTTCAGACCAACTTTCTGCAAACTGGAGACTTTACCACAAACACATACTGACATTCAAAATGTTTCAGGAATCTTCCAAATTATCCGACACTGACCGTCTGCCATTCTGTAGCCGATTCACATACGCAGCTATCAGAGCATGTTCATCATCAGCCATTCGATTAGTCATATCCAGGCTGTACTGCAACCTAGTGATGATGGAAATAAAAATAAAAGGCAATGAAACAAAATGGGGTTAATGAGTGACTTCTGGGAATGGGCACAATAATATGAAAATAAAAGGGCATTTAACATGCATGTACGGTAAAAATGGCTTAAGATGATTTTGTGTCAATTTTATTTTTAATGTTCATATGTTTCAAAATCTATGATCTGACTCTAATCATCCTCTAATACAAACACTGCCCTGTTCTTACAGCAGTATAGGGCACATTCCTTATAGTAAAACCAAAGGATCAACTACTGCACACCATACTATTGGCCTTAAAGCTTATTAACATTTCTGTCAGTGGATGGTTTCCTGTCAGCTGACTAAAATGTTAGCTAGCTTTTCTAAGAATTAAATAGGATGATATTGTACAGGGCATGCGACATAACTTTTATTTTTTCCTAAAAACATCTTACTCAAGGCTGTTTAATTATGTTGGCGTTTGCCTAATCACGTTACTCTTTCATTCATAGAGAGCAGTCTTTTCGGTGTTTAATGCTAATTTACAATATGAAAGCTCCCTTTTGGACAGCTACTCCTGGACAGGCAACTCTTGTTCAACTCTTTGAATTGCAGTTATTGGTTTTGCATTTGTACAAATTCATCTCAAGCTCTACTACATCAGAGAGTCAAAATCACTAAACTCAATGACCTAGGTACTGCATATACAGCAGTTTGGAGTGGCTTAGAGAATGTTAAAATACAACATTATTAAGTGTTCCCTTCATTCTGGACACTACTCGCTGCAATGAAAAACTAACAATGATTCAATGAAAAGGGTGGCATGGATACTGGCAACCTGGAGAAACACAGAACAGATGGGCGCGTTCTGGATTCAATAATCACAAGACGAAATTGGTGACACGCTACTCACAACAGATGACATCTAAATTTGTGAACAGCCAGCTTAATAAAATTAAAATAAAGAATAATATAGTTTCTGTATTTCAGAAGCCTTTTCTGTTCCTTGTCCAGATTTTATAAATTGATCCAGCTGCCCATTGGAAACATGAAATAAAGGAAGCAGAGGAAAATGTGGCATAGCATCACACAGCACACTGATGCCAAATCTATGCGGGTAACATTCATTAGGAAGGCTGTGCTTGACATTTTCCTGTATTGCTTTGCATAGTGGCAAATTAACAGTATAAGTGACTGTACAGCATGCAGAGCCCAGAAATCTCCAACCACATAAACTAATACAATATAAACCATATATGTGGAAATAATAATTACAGAGCATTTCTTAAGAGGAAACCAGCAGTTCCACAGTGATGAACTGGTAGTCTGTTCAGAGCAAGAGCTGTTCCACTAGCAACAAAGAAATTCTTCATCTGCATATCTTTCTAGGACATGATATTCTATACTATAAGTTAATTCATGATAATCAAATCCCTTTTAATAACACTTGCAACAGTTATAAAACTTGAAATTATATACTACATGTATATACTGTACATAGCCTTGCAAAAGTATTCAGACCCTTTCACATTTCAAAGTCCCTAAAAATGTAACAGAATTTAGTGCTTGAGATAGTAAAAAATCTCCACGGATTGACAGTATCTTTTTCACTCCACAAAGGGAGATGCATAGAACTGAAACAAAAAAAACATCTAAAATCACACATGACCACAAGGAACATAAGTGATAAAACAAACATGTGGCAAAAGGTTTTGTAGTGAGACAAAACAGAACTGGAACTTTTTGGTCTAAATACAAAGCATTACATCTGACACAAGCCTAATATAAAGCATCACTCAATACACTTTACCCCCACTGTCAAGCATGTTATGCATCTTATACCTCTGTTTCTCATCAGCAGTCTGGGAAGCCTGTCAAGACTGATGGGAACATAAATGGATCAAAGTAAAGGTGACTCTTAGAGGAAAATCTGCTTCAGACTTTAGATTAAAATTCACCTTTCAGCCGGACAATGATGGAAAGCACAAGGTCAAAGCTAAAACAGAAAGGCTTAAGAAAGAAAGTGAATTCCCTGGAGTAACTCACAAACTTATTTGAATCCTACTGAGAATCTGTGCAAGCACTTGAAAACTTCTGTCCATAAGCAATCTCCAAGCAGTACGAGAGAGCTTGAGCACAGAAACTGCATCAAACGAGTGTTCAAAGTTGATATTTACCCCAAAAGACTTGCAAATTTAATTACTGACAAAGAAGTGTTCACTGAATACTAAGCTCATGGGTCTGAATACTTATGCAATCAGCATCCATCTATCGATTTTCTAAACCACTATATCCAATACAGGATAGCCAGGGAGCTGGAGCCTATCCAAGAAAGCAACGGGCAAAAAGCAGGATACACCCTGGAAGGACACCAGTCCATCACGGGGCAAACAGATACACAAACACACTCAACCAGGGCCAATTTTTCTAAAAGCTAATAAACCAAACAGTATCTGCGGACCATGGGAGGAAACCAGAGCACCTACAGGAAACCCATGCAGACACAGGGTGAACACAGAAACTCCATACAAATAGCACCCCAGGATTGCCAGGAAGTAAAACCGCTGTGATACTGTGTTGCCCTTCCATCAGCTTCTCTTCAGCTTTTGCTGACACTTCTCGTAATTTAATCTCACTCCTAAAAACCTTTGTACTGAGCATTCAGGTGCTGATTTAAAAAAAAAAGTTTAATAATGTAAACTCATCATTTTTAAAGGGACACTATAGGAAGGGTCTGAATACTTTTGCAAGGCGCTGTATATTCAGTATAGATACTATAACATGTCTCGATAAATCTAGAAGAGATTTGGCAAAAAGAGATTCCTATACAAGATAAAAGACCCTTTATCACCTTAAGTTTTTCTTGCTGGTGTCCAGGATAAAAAAAACTTTGGATAAATGTATCTAAAATGGTCTTTTTTAATATACAATATAGGATTGCCTTTCAATGTGAAACTCTTGTTCACTGGATAACTATGGCCACTGGATATTTAAATATGAAATCAATGAAATGTTTGTGCAAATAAATGAAAATAAAAAGATCATCCCTACATGATAATTTACCCATTTCAGACAGGTGCCTGTCTTATTTTTCTTTGCTAAAAGTGAGGTCTTGTGTAAAGATACATGGACTAATAACAAATCCAAGCATCACTGTCCTGGGTTTTCAAGCATTCAGGATTATGTTCTAGCTTGTTCTGCTGTTATGCTACTTATATTTTCATGTTGCATTTAAGGCATTTCACATCACCGTTAGCTGCAAATTGTGAAGGCTGCACTCCTCCATCTGTCTAAAATCTCTCAGCCAGAGTCCTGGCATTCTTGTCAAATTAATTAAAATGACTGGAGGCTCTTTGAGATTTGCTAAGCTAATAACCTTATATTTATACCTTGGTAGCAACAGTTACTAAAATAAACGAAACAGAAAATAAAGAAACTCTTTGGAACTGAGAACGGTGAGTATAGCAAGTAGTCTTGACATTTTTCAAGAAGGAACTACTACAATCTAATGGGCAAGGAAAAGCTGAATCATTTTAAATTCCAAGTGGTGATAAATGTTACTTGTTGGAAAGTACCGAGTTAATAGAAGTATGGTTTATACTGTAAATGTTTCCAAACACATGATGTGAGCTGAATCGAGTCTGCTTGTCTTTTCTCTTTATGAAGGATAAAGCTTTTGTGTCTAATCAGACTCATCCCTTGTACCACCTTGTCTGGCTTTCCATCACTGCCCTAAATAATGAGGATACATAGCTTGAAAACATATTAACACCCTTCCAACAGTGTTCCATTTTGTTGAATTACTATTGATGTATTCAATTTTAGAAGCTCAAATTTTAAATCAAAACTTCAATGCTCAAACTGAACATTTTATGAGTGAAAAAAATTACATATCAACAAGCTCTGTAAACAAAACTTAAAAACATAAATGTTGACTGCATCCAAGTATACATTCACACAGCTTACTAAACACATTTTTAAAGTAGACAACAATTACTTTGACAAGTCATAAAATTAGTTGAATAGCCACACAGTGTTTGCTATAACAGTGGTTCCAATGATTATAGAATAAGCATACCTTATTTTGCCTGACTGTAAAGTCCTTTAGTCAGGCAGTGAATTTCAAGTAAGCTTTTAAACAATGAAGATTAAGGACCTTAAAAGCACAACTAAGGGATACAGTTGTCCAAAGGCGCAGAAGATTGGTAAAAAAAATCAAACAATGAATATCCTTATGAGCATGGTAAAGTTGATCATTAAGAAGGGGAAGCCATATTATACTGTACTACCCAGAAATTGCCTTGATCAAAATGAGCAGTGTAGCGGCAATGCTTGTTAATAAGACAGAATTAAGCGTTGGTATGCTCCTAAAAGAGGCCCCATCTCACCCTCCATCTCTGTGGTGCAGCCACAGAGAAAGAATTCATGCAAGCTGATTTAAGATGTTTTCTTGTGATAAGAAACAAACTCCCAGACGGGGATGCAATTAGCTAAGCCTGGCTATCATGATCAATGGTCGTCCATTGGCGCCTTTATGTCTAGGGAGTGCCAGATGGACATCTGGACTGCATTCCTAAGTGTCAGGAGTAAGTGACTCATATCTCACCTTGATCAACCAATCAGGGACTGGTAGGGCCGAGTAACCCACGTGGGACTCTGATGCCCATGGAACTTTCAGCCAATCAACGAGCTGAAGTTCCTCCAGGTAAAAACAGGCAACACAGAGATTCAGTAAGATTCTGGAGGGGATTCAGTGGACTTCTGTGGCCTTTTCTAAAGGGAATTCAAAGGAGAATTCCAGGGCAGGACGGCCCAGGAGCAGAAGGCTCCCAAGGGCAGGACATTCTCGCAGCGCGCCTCCTGACCATCCTGAGACTCAGCCCGGACAACCACGGAACGGCCAGTGTGTCCGAGTGCCAGAACTTTCCTTTGTTCTAAGAGTCTAGAGTGGAGGTTGCCAGAGAGTAACCAGCAGCAGGCCTCGTGAACAGGTCGGAACTGTGGAAAGCTGAATCACTATTCAGAACTAGCTCTTCATCAGGAACGAACCGGTCCTCTTCCTAACCTGCTGGGACTCACAGTCATCTTTTCTCCTGTGCGCAAACTTTGCTAGTTAAAGCCAACACTAACTAGCCGGTCAGTGAGCATCAGCAGCGCACTGTCGCAAGCCGCACAGCACAGCCTGGCACGCAGCCAGAGAGCGCGGATTGGACAGCAACAGCCTGCAACTGTTTCTTTGTGCCCGCTGGAGATCTGAATCCCCAGAGATTGGATGAGTATTCAACTTCAATGCATTACAGCTCGAGAATTCAATTGCTATCCCAACCAGTTGATATCAATTTAATTCCTAAGAGTTATGTACTTGTTTTGAGTATCTAATGTAGAAGTTATAACCAAGTTCATTTATGAAACGGTCTTAACGAATGATATACTGAACGTATTTCCTCTTGATGTGTAACTCTTCGTAACTGATTGAATATATACCTTTTGTATTCTGATAACCCTCTCGATAAGATCTGTTAGTTTTACATGCATATTCTATGTATTAATAAATGTATCCTCGTGTATTAGTACCTGTGTGTGCGCGTTGTTTGAGTTATGTCGCATGGTTGGATTCTAAAGCCATCAAAAGAATCAACTTTGTGATTTACTGCTACAATTAATAATTGTCTCAGTAAATGCCCAAACCCTACAGAACTGGTGCCTTCAGAGAGCCACTATGATTACATATTTGGCGTCCCTGAACCGGTTTTCCTACATTTTTGGCGTCCCTGGGTGGGCATGGCAAGACTGAAATGAGTCAACCAAGCGGAATAATTCATATAAAACGCCGCGGGTTTCATACACGACAATACAGTGTGCTGAAAGCCGAAAGGAAAAAAGTTCCCCTTGCTCTTTAAGCAGTGCTTGATTGTTTTGTGATCTTTTGCAATCTACCGGGTTGATTGCATACTTGATCTTGTGGTTTTCTGTGGTAAAACTGTGATTTCGTGCTTAAAAGTAATACTCTTTAAGTTTAACGATGGTTGCTAAAAGGTCTGAATTCGAGTCGCTATTAAGCACTCTCTCTAGCAGCGACAGGTCTGACCACGATCTCCGTCATATCTCCGTCAGCGGAGAAGCTAGGAGAATAAATCTCCATTCTCTGAGAGAGCTAACGAAGGACATAGAGAGATTTGACCCTGCAGTGTCAGAGAATAATATCGAGAGTTATATTCAAGACCTCAGGTATAACCTGCAGTACCTGCCAAACGCCACAGAACAGGAGAAAGTGTTTCTGGTCAGGAAAACTACCAGCAGAGCTGTACATGAGTGGATGGCTAGGCAGATGAAAGAAGTCTGTAATGACTTTGAACAGCTTTGTCATGCACTTATCGAAGAATACAGTGCGTTTATTGACCCGACTGTCGCGATAGCCGCCGCTCTTAACATTAAGCACGAGAGAGCAGAGTCCCCTCGCGAATATTACGAGAGACTTAGACGAACTTATTTTGCATGGCGAAATGATGAGGGTTGCGAAGAGAACATACATTTCAAGGGTTTATTCATTGCGAATCTCCACCCATCAGTCAGAAAGATGATCTTAATGCATACAGATGCACAGACCATGAAAATGACTGATATTAAGAGATTCGTGCAGAAAGCCTGGGAGTATGATGTCCAAAGTCGCTCTGAGCAAAAAGCTGCTAAAGCGACTGTGTTCGCCGTCAGAGCCAGCAGGGTTAACTCCCTCCTGCTCGAAGGAGCACAGGCTCCTGAGCTGGCTAAGCCCCGTTCCAAAGCAGGCACACAGGACCGCACCCAGCGTCCTAAGAGCCATGAGAACACTGGGGGAGGGAAAGGGCTAGATAAAGCTGAACAAAAGGATTCAGTAGCTGCCCGCCTGGCCAGGCTTGAACAAGTTTTATTAGGACAGAGACTACCGCTCCCCAAGGCTGCCGGAAGCGTGAATGAGCTGATACTCTCCACTGGAGGAGGCGGAGACCTGCCCCCTCTCCCTCCCTCAGTCTATCTGATTGAGCGGAAAGGTTCCTGCCTGGATGAGGTCAGCCACTCCCAAGCGAGTGCTGACTCCACCCCTGAAGTCACAGAGCAGGCAGTAAAACACAGAGGAAAAGCAGGAAGCTTTTACCTCAAGGCTGCCATGGGAGATGTCTTACACAGTGAGACGCTGATTGACACTGAGGTTGAAAGGTGTTTGATGTCACACGGCAAGCTCAAACGGGTTGAAAAAGAAAAGGGCATGCGACTCAGAGAGGAACCTTTGGTGGATCACCAGAAAGGCAAAGTGTGGAAACAGGTCAAGGCTCCTAAGCCTTCTGTACAGAAGGAAAGGGGGGCCAAGAGGCAGACTGTGCTCACACAGTGCCCACCGAACACAGAAGCCTATGTGGAGATTCCTTCTGTTCCCTCTGGACAAGAAATAAAAATATTTTCTTGTTCCCCGGATATACAGGGAAGTCGTGTCCCGGCTGAGGTCACAACAGCCTCCCTGCCACAGGAGCGGTGCTCCAAGCAGCCGCCTGATCCACCAGGTAAAGCACACCCCTTTTACATCCCTAAAGAGGAGCAGATCTCCCCACCTGGCGATGAAAAGGAGCTTTCCCTGTGCACCCTGGCACCCAAGAGGGGTCAGGACCACCACCCTGCAGTGGTGGAAGGGATCCAGATGGCAGGAGAGCAGGTTGGTGATGTAGCCCTCACCCTTAGCCCTGAGAGGTCCTCTATTAGTGAGGATCTGCTTGAGCAGCTGTCACGGGGCCACCGCCAGGTGCCCCTGGTGCAACATTCACAGGTTAGACAGGAGGTCCAGCTGGACGCTGAGACTACTGCGCTGTGGACACACCTGATCCCAGATGCCGATTCCCTCTGCTGTGACCCAGGGAACCTGCAGTCAGGTAACATTATTACTCACAACTACCAGGTAGTGAGTGAGACTGACCTGATTGTTCCTGCCTCGACAGCAGGGTTTCCAACACACCCAGTCCCCCAGAAGGGACAGGGAATGAAAGCCGAGCCGGTTTTCTTACAGCCACCAGCTCAGTCTGTCAGTCTGAGTCTGACCAACAGTGGTTCAGCCAGACTGGAGCTGGATGGTCAAGTCACCCGCCTGCCAGTGCAGGACATCGCAAAGAGGGGTGTCAGAATCCCCGCCTGCACTGACATGGGCCTGGTGGGTGATAGTAAGTTCAAAGACAATGAACTAGCTATCCCAGTGCTGGGGCAGCTCCCTGAACCCCCAGCGAGGGAAGGGGGGAGCGAGCAGGTGTCCTACACCTACCCCCAGCGAACGATTGTAAACATGCCGATAGAGGGATTCCTCAATCAGGAAGTGTGCAGGGTGGACCTGAACAGTGAGAATGGGATAACAATCCCAGATCACTCAGGTGCTCCAGATGACCACTCAGCCGAGGGTCAGGCATGCTCCACCGCTGCACCACCCCTTGCAGGGTTCCTAGAGCACAGGCATGAACAAATTGAAAATGCAGATGCCCTGGAAAAGGAGGAGCAGCATCAGCCGCTGCGTCAGATTTCCCCAGATTTCCAGGATGTTGGTGCCCAAGATGCCACATGGCATACTGAGAAAGACACCATGTACATGCTGCGCCAGCTTAGAAAGACAACAGTCACTCAGAAGGAGATGACTGGGGTCAGCCACCCGAAAAGACTTTTGGGAGGACTGATTGCTGCCGCCACTGTTGCACGTTTGCTCTTTTTGGTAGGTTTGTTTGGTACTGGCACTCTCACCCTGACTGCCCCAAGAAGGCAGGTGAAGGAGATGCCAGAGGGTAGTGACAGACTGTATCGACAGCAGCAAAAGTTGGAAAGCTTAGGGAAAACCCTACAGGCAACTTCCTATGCAACAGGGTTAAACCTTATTCCCCAACCAGTGGACATGATTGTTGGTGTTATACAGTGGGTTTATGCTTGTGTGCAACAGGCCAGAATGTTGACACAAGACCTGTTAAGGGAGTTTAGTGCCACTGTAGCCAGTCTAACCATGGCACAAATCCCAACCCATTTGATTCCACTCTTCTCAGTAGAGGAGTGTGTGACATTAACCCCATCGCTCATAGCTCACCCAGAAGACAATCCAAGATTGAATTTGGTTCCAAATCTTGAGACGGGTATGGCTACCAAAGCTATCCATTGGCTGTGTCTAAACGATTCACCAATGAAGGATGTAAAGCTACTAACGAGCAGAGAGAGGTTAATGAACCCCATGAAGAGCAGGTGGGAAGTAAATGGCTGGTCGGCACACCACGTTTAACTGACACTGTGACTTGTGACAGCTACCACAATGCAGCTACCTAACCAACAGTTTCCTGTAAGTTCCCGAGGAGGCCATAGTACAGCTTGGTGACTTAACACTGTACTGTCTAGAACCAGACACATAAGACCAAACTTGAGGTTATGGATGCCTTCAGGTACCACACTATTGAATTGGATAAATCCAAGAAACAGTAAGCCCTGAAGAGGTACAGGTAGTTTAGTTTGCTTTAATGGAACAAACCTCCAAACCACCCTAGCAGATACCCAACACAGGTGTTGTGGTTTATCGGGGGGCTGGGAACAGGAACTGTTGTTATTGTAACACTACTGCCAGGTAGCTGGATCATGACTGACAGTGTACTCTGAATGATGTACTCTCACATCACGATGTACTCTGGGTAGCACGAATGAGTCAAAGGTAGCATGTCAAAAGAAAGGAAGTGATTTCTCCCCAAATATCTACTACAGAGGTATCAGATATTGACAGTGAGCTTCCTGATGTGTAATTCCTAGACTTAGATAATGTCTCCTACCGTGTTTATACATACTCCAGATGTTATTCATCCTGTTTGTATCCAATGCTGGTTCCGGTATGAATTCTCGAGGAGTAATGTGGACATTTAAGATTAATGTTCTAATGGCAAGGGACATCACTTAACTCTGTTTTGTTTTGAAGGCAACAACGCCTCAGGACCTCATGACCTTCAAAAAGGGGGGATATGTAGCGGCAATGCTTGTTAATAAGACAGAATTAAGCGTTGGTATGCTCCTAAAAGAGGCCCCATCTCACCCTCCATCTCTGTGGTGCAGCCACAGAGAAAGAATTCATGCAAGCTGATTTAAGATGTTTTCTTGTGATAAGAAACAAACTCCCAGACGGGGATGCAATTAGCTAAGCCTGGCTATCATGATCAATGGTCGTCCATTGGCGCCTTTATGTCTAGGGAGTGCCAGATGGACATCTGGACTGCATTCCTAAGTGTCAGGAGTAAGTGACTCATATCTCACCTTGATCAACCAATCAGGGACTGGTAGGGCCGAGTAACCCACGTGGGACTCTGATGCCCATGGAACTTTCAGCCAATCAACGAGCTGAAGTTCCTCCAGGTAAAAACAGGCAACACAGAGATTCAGTAAGATTCTGGAGGGGATTCAGTGGACTTCTGTGGCCTTTTCTAAAGGGAATTCAAAGGAGAATTCCAGGGCAGGACGGCCCAGGAGCAGAAGGCTCCCAAGGGCAGGACATTCTCGCAGCGCGCCTCCTGACCATCCTGAGACTCAGCCCGGACAACCACGGAACGGCCAGTGTGTCCGAGTGCCAGAACTTTCCTTTGTTCTAAGAGTCTAGAGTGGAGGTTGCCAGAGAGTAACCAGCAGCAGGCCTCGTGAACAGGTCGGAACTGTGGAAAGCTGAATCACTATTCAGAACTAGCTCTTCATCAGGAACGAACCGGTCCTCTTCCTAACCTGCTGGGACTCACAGTCATCTTTTCTCCTGTGCGCAAACTTTGCTAGTTAAAGCCAACACTAACTAGCCGGTCAGTGAGCATCAGCAGCGCACTGTCGCAAGCCGCACAGCACAGCCTGGCACGCAGCCAGAGAGCGCGGATTGGACAGCAACAGCCTGCAACTGTTTCTTTGTGCCCGCTGGAGATCTGAATCCCCAGAGATTGGATGAGTATTCAACTTCAATGCATTACAGCTCGAGAATTCAATTGCTATCCCAACCAGTTGATATCAATTTAATTCCTAAGAGTTATGTACTTGTTTTGAGTATCTAATGTAGAAGTTATAACCAAGTTCATTTATGAAACGGTCTTAACGAATGATATACTGAACGTATTTCCTCTTGATGTGTAACTCTTCGTAACTGATTGAATATATACCTTTTGTATTCTGATAACCCTCTCGATAAGATCTGTTAGTTTTACATGCATATTCTATGTATTAATAAATGTATCCTCGTGTATTAGTACCTGTGTGTGCGCGTTGTTTGAGTTATGTCGCATGGTTGGATTCTAAAGCCATCAAAAGAATCAACTTTGTGATTTACTGCTACAATTAATAATTGTCTCAGTAAATGCCCAAACCCTACAGAACTGGTGCCTTCAGAGAGCCACTATGATTACATATTTGGCGTCCCTGAACCGGTTTTCCTACAGCAGTCAGGTAAGGAGGAAACTCATAAGAGATGCTGCTCCGAGGCCAACTGTGACTCTGAATGAGCAACACAGTTCAATGGCTGAGATGGGAGAAAATGTCCATGAGTTAACAATATTCCAATCCCTCTACAAATCGGGGCATGTAAGCACAGTGACAAGCCTAACTTTACTCAATGGAGTTTGCAATAAAGCATATACAATAATACTGCAAACATGTGGCAATATATGTGGTTAAACTTCATCGGGGATATTTGGCCAAGGGATCTTTGGATATAAAAATTCTTTATTCATATTATTCATAATATTTATTTATATTATAATTATTATAATTATGAATTATAGAGTTGAACTATTATTTCAAACACATTTGACTGTGTAGTTCATAATAGTAAATGCACATTTACTTGTATCTGAGAATATGAATGTGATGTAATTATATGAAACTGATAAAACCTATAAGGTAGACTATAACTATAACTTGTTATACACGTTATACACAGCAGAATTTATGTTTTATGTTTGTTGTTTATTGTGCATGTTTTGGGTTTTATATCAATAAATTGTGTATTGTATATTTTGAATCATTGTGTGAGACTGTAAATTATTATGTGTGATTGATTCCTAACAGTCAATTAGTCAATCAAGAGCTCTAGCAATTTACTATTCACATTTCTGCTACAGTAAATTAAAATGCTGGCATCACTACACTTGAACTACACAAATCAACTTGAGTGGTACATATACTGTAAGCCCCAATGGAGCAGGTTTACAATGAAAAATTGACAAAACTTGCACCATCCTGGTGTTACAAGTTAGTAGAAACTAACCCTAAAAGACTTGCAGCTCCCAAAGTTCCTTCTACAGATTAAATCAACATATTTCAGTTTTTTTCCAATTTATTTTGTAGTTTTTGCTGACATTTAACTTCCTTCACCCATAAAAATACTCAGCTTTCATTGAAATTTTCCTTTAAAATACTAACTTTAAGAAAAATGTGTATAGAGGTATATCATTTGTAATTCAACAGACACCATTGGAAGGGGGTGAATATTTTTACACTTTTACAACTCCGTCCAATACACAAAAACATTTCAGTGTTTAAAAAATAGTGACGGGTAAAATTCCTGTGGCAAAGAGATAAAAATAATTCTAAAAATATTGCTAAGATTATGTGTAATGACACTTGTCATCATGTGAGTTCTAAAGAAGCCACAGGCCTAACAAACAAAGACATGGAAATGAATGGTGGGAGTCTTGACTTCTAAATACTGTATAAAAAAGGTAAAAACTGTAACTGTATAAGAATTTAGGGACTGTTTTGGAATGCAAGTTAAATTTTGAGACAAATGTTTTTTGGCTATTGGCCATTTTCAAAATACAGCTATTTTTCTTAAGATATCTTAGACATTTTGATAAGTCATTGTTGATCATCTGTTATCAATCTTTTACTGAAAGTGCTTTAATTTTTGCCCTGATCTGCTGGTTTGGGAATCTGAATATGAGGAGTAAGAACAAACTGGAAAGTATTGTCAAACTACTGTATGTCAGAAAGTAACTGGTGCTTGTCTTTCAGCTCTATCCCATGTTTAGTTTTGCATAAGCATATTCCATCCTAAAGGATGCTTCACCCCTATGTTTAATGAACTTCATTTCCTTTTCTCAGAATAAAGATACAGATTTTCTCATTTAAAAACAGTTAATAATAATAATTCCTTACACTCAAAGCACTTTACAGGTAATGGGGACTCCCCTGCACCACCACCAATGTGTAGCACCCACCTGGATGATGCGACTGCAAGTGTGGTATACTGTATGCTGAACAAAATAAAATCTTGCTTTTGCAAGGTAATGATCCTTTGTTAAAGTAAACTGAAGCAGTTAGGTGTTTCAACTGCATGTTAGACACCCTGCAAAACCATACTTAAAGTGTAATGTCTTGGCTAAATGAAGCAAAAGAAGAGGACAGGCTATAAATTAAATCCTAAAACCTGACTCCATTTGAAAAATGAGTGACTCCATAGCTGAAGGCAAAGAAGCAGGATTTATCCTTTTGTCTTTCAGAAACCCATAACATCGCTCTTGCTGATGTAGGTGGCCTTACATAGATTTGGAGTGACAAATGTTACAAAAACGCTGAATTAATACATAACAAATCAGAAAACCACCTTAACAGCTGTCAATCCTAAAAGCCAATAAGAGTCTGACTGTCCTTGCACAGCATTGAAATTCAACAATTTGTTCTATGGTTTGCTGACTTTATGCTACAAAAGAGGTTTCAGAAAGGGAATTTTCCGACAATTCATTACAGATAATTAAAAAAAAGTGTACAGCATTGATATTGGCATTTTCAAAAGGTGGTTCCATGCATTTCCTTAGTAAATATTTATGCTACTGTGAGCTTTTTTATAAATTTCTTAAATAAGTGCTGTTATAATAATTATAAAAATCAAAAACAAAAATCTAAACAAAGTATCTCCTGGAAAATAAACATTATCTTCATAAGCAGAAAACAGGACTGCACCAGCTAAACCTCACTAACAATAATATGATACCCAGAATTTTTGGCTCAACATAGATAAAGAGGAAAGATACTGTATACGTACAGTATATCCATCTAGAACCAGGACGTCAGTTCTTCTATGCATCTAAAAGGTTCACACAAACCCAGAGAAACTAGCAAGCTACGCCATATTCAGCAGAGGTTACACGAAGGCACACAAGTGTTCATTAGCTCCAGATACAGTATCTGTCATTAGTGTCTGTGTAAAAAATGAAAAAAGACTGATTTCCCCTTTTCCCCCTATAATAAAATAATGTGGATCAGCTGTTGAATATCTCTTTTTGTGTAGAAGATGGTTTATGATGGGTTGGATTCCTGACTCATATGCATAACTAATCAAAACTGCAAATGCAAAGACGCATTCTGATAAACAGTACAGTCAAAATAATGAATTAAGAAAAAAAATAAAAATAGAAAAGCTGAGACATTTCTGCTGAGAAGAAATAAAAAAAAACATGGCTTATAGGCTTTTAAAAAGACATTATGCTGCATGGAAGAGGATGTGACAGCATAAAATCAGCATTTGTTTTTCATTGACAAAAGATTCACAGCATCACTAATGGAAAGTCGTGTGCCATATAAAATACCAACATTTAATTCCGTTAATTTATCCTCCAAAAAAATACCCCAAATCAAAATCCATACCTAGCTATGAATATTAAGGATACCATCAGATGTCAGTCAGAACCCCCTCTTTATTAGAAGCACGGTACTAAAGCCACCAAAGTACCACTTTCAGAATTCAAACTTATACTGTATATTTTCTAAGAACATAAATGAGAAACTTAGAAACAATGACCTATGAGTTGCATAGTTCACTGCATACAGTACTTCTACGCATGGAATCAAAGATAAATTACTTTAAGAAAATGCCAATAATTTCCAGGTGGAAAACAACTTCCTTATTGCCTGACAGCAGTGACATTCACCACTGACTAACCCATCGGATTATGCAAATCGGTCATGGCAGTGATACTATGGAAATTATTCTGATTCATATTTAAGAAACTCGATTTGACAGGGAGTACATCAGCACTCTGCCCCAGAGAGATCTGCATTCTGTTTCCCCTGGAGCAAATACAGAATTGCTTAAAATGAGAGACGTCCAAATTGAGCTTGATTTACATCTTTAAAGACAGGCGAGCCTTACATCTGTATTTGCAATAAGGATTTTACAAACAATATACAATTGATTGCTGCCTCTTTGTCACTTGCAAGCAGAAATTACATCAGATAATACACATTAGATCAAATAGATTGAAGATTTGGTAGCTATGCAGGACAATTATGACCTATGGTAAAGGTTCTCAACCATGTAGACTCTATGCGCATGATGATGTCTCAGGCACCTAAAGCGCCTGAGACATTGTACCAAAAATACTACAGCACCCCTGGGTGGCTAAAGCAATTAAGGCCCCGATGTGATGCATGGGTTGGACCTTATAGTGCTTGAATCTACATTAACATCCACTTATAACTGAGGGGCTTCCATAAGCACTAAGATACTGTACAGGCACTGCTGGGGCAGTGGGAGTCCAGAGTCAGTAAAGTGTTACTCTACTTTTAGCCTAAGCCACTCCCCTGCAGATGACTGCACACCAGGGTTTTGTAGTGTTGTCAGAAAGTTCTTCATTACAGTGCCTTGGCTCTGTGGTTTGCGGTTGCAGTGAGAAATGAATGGACTGAAAATGCACAGAAATCATCTCTGTTGTTCATGAACACATACGAGGAATATGGCAAGGTGAGATGGATTCCAATATGATCGGCATAACACCATTTTTTAATGAGACATGTTAGATGAAAATAATTGAGAAGGAGTAGCATTTTGGCTGGAAGGAAGAGCTGGGATTGTGATCGTCTTGCATTCATACCTGAACCACATTGGGACTTAAATTATCCAAGAGTCCCTGCTTTATATAACAGAACATACTAGGGCTGATTTATTATTTTTCATGTGATCGAAAGCAAACTCCCCTGCTAATTATTTTAACCGATCCTCTGCGTTCATGTTTCACAAGAGATGCTTGATGCTTTCATTCATTTAGCTGCGTCATCATGCACCTCCTGGTTCTGTCTCCTTGCATTATCTTTCAGACCACAGCACATCAAGAGCTGGAGTCTCTTTCCACACACTGCATTTAACACTACTAATCGTTTATCTACAGTACTAACTACCGCACAAACATTAACACTAAGAGATTCCCAGTAAAGAATTCATGTGGACACTGCCATCAGAATATGAGTGCAACTAAAGAGGTTTCTAAATCAGCTATTATAGGTGTGAACTGTGAATAATACTTTAGATTGATTTGCAAGTTGAATGTCTTCATCCTTTAAAAAAACCTCAAAGCACTGTTATAGTATATGCGTCTTTGCAGCTCAGCCAGTCTTCCATCTATTGCTAACTTGCTAATTTAAGTGCACTGTGTTTGCCTGCAGATTAAAAAGCCCAGTCAACTATTCTTAATATGAGTATATGGAGATCTGAACACATGACGTCTGAAGGTTAATTTAATTGAGTCTGCAACTGCAATTCTTCCTTTTTTAAATGTAGAACATGCCACCTATACAATTGAATAACATCCAACAGATTTTTTTAGGTCCACTAAAAGCAATAGCAGCACAGTTGTACGTTTCTCCAAAAAATGGGTTCCTGAAACCATATACAGTACATCTATCTAGAAAGATAGATTTCCACTGGTCATCATTTAGTTCAAGCTAAGAAAAACAATACTTTGACCATTTAATGTATTGAAATACAATGAAGTTTAAAAAAATAGTGGTGAAAGCGTAGTAAATAATTTTACAAGGCTTTGAAATACCCAGGCCACACGAATACAGATTGCACAGTCCGTATCGACACAGTTGTTTAAATGCAGATTCACATATTGAGTTATATTACAGATGAGAGATGCTTGTAATATCATCACTGGAAGATGGATAATTCATGGCAAAAGCACCTCCGTGGTACTGACACAATCACTTAGCAATTGTTTGATTTCTGTCCAATTATGTCACACTAAAGATAATTGTCAACAGCATTTTGCTCTTGGGTCTTTGAAAGTAAGGGAGTGAACACCAGCAATAACAACATAATAAGGAACACATCAGTAAGCTATAAAAATAGAACAAACTGACATATACCTGTACAGTAAATGGTATTCAGAATAAAAAGAAAAGTTATTTTTTGTTTTCACTTTGCTGCATTTACAGAAATTTACTATTCTATTATGAGTCAAGTCCATTTTCTTTTTAATGTGAGTGTTTTACATTTCAAAATTACCACATTTCTCATTTTTCATTCTCTCAAAATAAAAACTTCTCAGACCCACACAAACAATGACTAATAAATCTTCTCTGTTTTGTGATTCATGGAGCTGTTCTTCAAGAGCAATGATTCTTGAGGCTGCCTGGACCAAAATAAATACCGTTTAACCTAAAAAGAGCAGAATAATATTTTTATTTTTATTTTTTTAAAGTCCACTGAACAGTCTGCACGAGTCTAAATTCCCTGTCTGAATGCATCAAACAAAATAAGTACCTAGCAAACCTCACTTTTAATTAACAAGACAGCTATTTTATTTTAACACCACTTTCTGAGAAACAAATTGAACAGAAAATAGTTTGACAGCTTTAAATTATAAGGCATCATATCGATGTCATCCTAGGAAGAACTCTTTAATCCTCTGTTGTCTGTGTGGTCTTGCACAGGAAGAAACATTAAATGTTTGAAAAAGTAGAGGGAAACTTTAATTTGTCCTAAATGACATATGTGCTGAATTGTTTGTGCAATGATGATGATGATGATGATAATAATGAGAAGAAGAAGATACTTTTATTTCATATCCACAGAGTTTAAAGGGGAACTGCAAAGCTAATTTCATATTTTGGAGATTTTGTAAAATGTTTCTATACTGTCAATAAATTTATTTTGTTACCAAGATTTAATAACTCCAAATCTGAGAAATTTGGACTGCTGGTCGCCTTTAACCTTGTGGGACCCCAGTATGAGTATCCATAAGCTTCAAAAGTATCTGTGAGCTGCAAAGCATGTTGGCTCGAGACCTGCCTGCAATGTCTCTCACTTTCTTAAAGTGTTTGGCGCTTATTCGTGTACATTATTGCACAGGGCTTTGATGGTTATTAATACTTGGTTGTGCAAAGAAGACTTAGTGATAGTCATTTACTAAATACAAGTAAAACTCATTGGTTTAAAAATAATACATTTTAATGGCTCCTAACCATATGAAAAAGGACGAAGAGTCCAGTGTTGTTAAGAAATCTAGATCCGTGAAGAACTTAGAAGAAAAAGATTAGAAGAAAAGTGCTTGGAAAGTGGGGGAAGTTATCAGAGCGAGTGCAGGAAGTGGAACAGCAACATTGCTTTAAGGTTCTGTACTGTACATGCTACGTACGGATTTAAGGTATGGATTATGCCAGAAACACATTTAAAAAGTATCTACTGTATACAACATTATTTCCAAATATATTGGTTTTTTTTATTTTCACTGATGTTTTTGCTTTACTTTTTTATATTTGAAAAAATGTTTTCAATAATTGGAATCCCCAAACCCTATTTCCCCTATTAGGTTTTACGTTTACCAACCAGAAATTTACATACCTCATGAATGTTTTCATGAATGTCACCCTTGCGTTGACAAGGGATCACTGTACCATATATTTTTTTTTATCTGTGGTATTTCAGAGCTACTTTATTAGCAATTTCTTTTTTCTCTTATCTGACACCCCATAAAGTAAAAGCAAAGGAAACTCATGCTGAGCCTTTCAACAAGGGTTCCACTCTCAGAATGGAATATCTTTTCAGGAAAGCATTTTGCTGGCTACATCCAGCTCTTCAGCAAACACATTACTGTCACAGATTTTCACAGTTTTTACTGCAGGTTCTCTCCTGTCACCACACATTTTCCAAATGTCATTTCTCTGTTATTTATTAGCACTGGTATGCGAACTTTCCATTTTAAAACACTTGCTTGAAATTGAGATATACCTTTGGGTTTTTGGTCATTATCAAAGACAATAAAATAATTTATACAGTATGTAACAATTTACTTAAATTTGAGCAACACACCACATAAATGATACTGTACATAGCAGGCCTTATTTTGTCCTTCCCTATTATTTTTTAAAGGAAAGCATAAAGCAATTTAAGGCCAACATTCTTTACATTATTCATGAAGCAAACATCATTAATCAGATGTCATATTTGAATTATAAACTGCTGTAGGAATTCTGCTTACACATCTACCTGCTTAATCACCACCATTTCCCAGGTGAGTTGAGCCTTTTAATCAGTTACCCTGCATACAGTATGATCATTGGCAAGAGTTTGAAAAACTCTAAATGATGTATTTGTGATGCCTTACTAATGAATATCAGTTGATGTACTGTTTTATTTTGTAGAGCTTTTCAGAGTAATTAAATTATACATTCACTATACAGTAAATACAATGTGCACAGTCTTTTTAAAGTTATTAATTTGGTTTTATTAAACAATGGACTTGATTTTTGTCAGCCAGCAAATTTAACTTTTACCATTCAGTTGCCAGTAATGTCTTCTTTACTGAGGCAGATACAGTACATTAAAAAAAAACTAACGGAAAGGCAAAACACAAGAACAGCACACACTCACAATACAATAACAAAAACAGGACACATTTCTGTTTTAAATTTCTTTTTCTTTCCTTTTGTTCATCTCTACAGCACCTTCATTTTACAGTTAAAAGCAGTTACAAGAACTTGTGCTGATTTGAGATTTATGCAATCTGAAAAATGTTGTTCCAATATAATTCTGTCAGACATGGATATTTTTAATAGAAAAAACAACATTGATATCTAGATATACAGTACTACCAGACACCATTACTCATTATTAGAACTTAAGTGCCATTATATACTCATTGCAAGCTTCTTCCATCCATTCATTACAACAGGAGCAAGGCGGGTACACCCTGGGTTGGGGGCCAGTCCATCGCAGGACACACACAGAGACAAACACACACACACTCATTTTTCTCTGAAGCCAGTTAACTTGACATTACAGTATGTTTTTGGACTGTGGGAAGAAACCAGAGAACCTGAAGATAAAATCACTTTATTGGCCATATACAATTACTTGTATTAGGAATTTGTCTTTTTCGCAAACCCCAACTTACTCTCCACGAGACACAAAGACACACCGACAGGAAGAGAAATTTGGGGACAGAGCACAAAAGAGCACATTTATATAGCACCCCTGGAGCAGCTGGGGCTAAGGGCTGTGCTCAGGGGCCCAACGGAGTAGGATTCCTCTGCCTGCTGCGGGATACAAACCGGTATCCTTCCAGCCACAGGCACAGATCCTTAACCACAGAGCCACCACACCCATGGCAAGGAAACCCATGCGAACATGGGGAGGCCATACTAAGTCCATACATACTGCATAACAGCCCAGGTCCAGAACTGAACCCAGGGCATCCCTGAAATTTAATTAAATAATCTGACAAAACCGTATAGTAAGAATGTCTCTCAGTCTTAAGTACCACACATTTTGAAATGTAAGCAGTGTAACTTGTAATGGGTTCAAATCACATTTAGTGTACTGGATAAGTATTACTACAGTATTTGATTAATATTAAGATATGGGGATTTACTGAATGAATCAATTTCTTGCTTTTGGAGGTCCATTAGGAACCAGGCTTTGCAGACATGCACTAGGCACATTCTCAAAAGCTTTAAAACTAAAATACATAACTATAGTATGTACTAAGACAAAGAAAGATTAAATAAATCTATATCTTGCATTCACTTTAAGATGTCATCAATTTAGGCCTCTTATCTGCAATTTCACATTTTAAATAGTGCTTTGAATAACAAACCTGCAAAACTTCCAATAAACTGTCAGAAGGGAAAACCCATAGGTTATACTTTCCCCTCATGGTTCACACACTGCCTTTGTTATTTGCAATAAATGTTACAAACTGAATTAACACTTCAGTGTTTGTGTTTTTCAGTTGTGATACTTTGGAAAGCATTGAAGGAGACCCACAAAGACATGTAAAATTGTATGAGTACTTTGCAATCAACATTAAATTCATGAGCAACTTTCTAGCAACTTGTTTTTAAAAATGATGTAAAGTAAATGTTAATGTGTAAACAAGAGGTGGCTCAATTAGAGCAGTATGACATTACAGTTCTGTACAGATACAGAATAAGGAGCACTGCTTATCCAGGATAGAAGCCACAGACAGGCACATGAACCAGTGGCAAATACTACCGTACGTTACATAGAAAAAAAAATGTATTCAATGTGCACAAGCCTGTTTCTTTACATTCTTATACATTTATTAAAAATATCAATTTATACCGTTTTAATACGTAGACTCTTCAGTCTGTTTGCGAAGTACACCACCCATGTTTGAGAGAGTTGAGAAATTGCTTCACCAGATGAATTAAGGGTGAAGTTTAGGCAGGCCAGATTGTGCCAACCCAGAGTAAAAATGAACTAAAAATGAACTGACTTTTCAGTAAGCAAGTAGGCTTGACCTCAGTTTAATGTTTCATCCTAAGGATGGTACAGTGCCCTTAGTCACCACGCTAGGGAAGTGGTTCTGGAAAATTCTGGGCCACAGGGAAAGTGATCTCTTCTCGACCACAGCAACCTAATTTTCATTAGAGATTTCCCCTTTCCCTTTTCTCTTTTCCAGTTACAGCTCCAAACCTCTGGAATCTCTGGAATTTTAAAACCCAGCAGAATAATACTGTTGATATATGCACAAATGTTAATGTTTTTATTTAGTAAATCGTGTCATTTTTAGCATGAGACATCAAATCAATTTCTTCACTGGCAGGCAAAACAACACTTCAGGCTGTTGAGGAATTTTCAGTTTTTTAACATACAAAAATGAATTGAGAGAATGGTGTCTGATCCTTTCTTTGAATTTCTCATTCAGTTGCGTTTTAATGTTAAGAACTTTATATGTTTTCATGATGTTGCCATTATTGTCAACAGGTGGATACCTAAGAGAAATGTACCAGTCTTACAAACTTGAAATTATTTATGGAGCATGACGTTTGTTTTGATATGGTGCTTAATGGGTTGAAAGTGTTGCGCTTCCTAAGTAATGTGGGGAAAAAACAGTGCAATACCAAATTACCTGAGTATTTCTCTGAATTACAAAAAAATCAAAAAAATTAACTCACATTTATCCATTTTTTGAAAGGAAACAAAAATCTCTAAACCAATTAAGTAGGAAAATATTCCCCCTAAGAAGAAAAGAATCACTGGCATTAATTTATTTTGTTTATGATATGCTGTGTTTAGTATATACAGCCATGATCAGAAAAACATATAACAATAATACAAGAGTTCAACACCACATACAGTACCATATCTACTGTATACCTACAGGTATGGGTACCATACCAACAGTATACAGTATATGCATTTTCCAAGATACAGTATAAACATTTAATTATACCACAATCAATATAAAAGGTCAAAAATATTAAAATCTATAGAGACTGTGTACTACAACAGCATAAACATATTTAAACACAGATACAGTGGATATGTTTTTGCATGGATATTTAACTTTTTAATGAAAAGGTATAAAGACTTAACTGGCAGATAAAGTATGTCTCTTCTGTCACTTACTAATGTTACTCTTTTAGACAGAAATATTTGTCATAAAGTAAATGTAGAAGGCTCTGTTACCATACTGCAATAACAAAGAAATCCTACCACTCTCACAAGACTTTGTTCTTCTGTTATAAAAAATTGCTAATTGTTTCTTTGAAAATTCTGTTTTCAAAAAAACATCCAAGTTTACTTTTTAGACAACGTCATCTGCATTCCACCTTTAAAGCACAGACAACTGTACCTTCACCAGTTATTTTCTATCTGTCGATCACAACCAGTTAATACTATGGCACCCATTATTTAGAGTCTGCTCATGCATTAGTTCCACCTTGCAGCACAAGCACTGTCATTCAGTCAGAGGTTATACGGAAACTTAAAAAAGATCATGGGCTGATGCTGTCCCAGACCCAGTGCTGGACTGTAACTGCATTATCAGAACATCAGGCATTGACAGATGTAAGGCTTCAAGAGGTTTCAGTGTCCAAAATGAAATACAGTACAGTTAAATGTAGCCTTTGCTTTATTGCAACTTGTATTCAAATGAAATCAGTGTCTTTCTCCTCTGTGGATCAGCAATGTGTTCTGTCATGTCAGCTGTCCTGTTCTATGTCTGAGATGGCTTCCTTACACCAGTTCTCCTTAGATGTAAATTCTCTTTTGCTTTTCCCCATAACAGCAATGTGTTTTTTTTCCTCCTGAAAGACTCCAAGAACTGCATCCAGTACTAGCTTCTTGAACTGTATTGCTTACTTATTGACTTAACTTTGGAGCTGTGTATTATTTTTAAATTCTTTTAAAATTAAATCAACTTATATGAACAATTAATATGAACTACTGTCGAGCCAGCCTGTTTTTCTACCTACTGACCTTCCCCACAAGTCTGCAGCTTAAGTCTTGCATCAGTGAAGAGTGGACTATAGGGTTGAACTCACAACACAAATCATAAACCGTTAAGCCATCCAAGACCATATTTATGTTCAAGCAGTGGACTGCATTTTCCATAAAATCCAAACATTTGTATGTATACTGTACATATCATTTTATAGTCTTCAGTAACATACAGTAACAATAACATTTACCCATATACAATTTTCTATGAAAAAGGAAAATTGTATCAGTTATGACAGGTTTTCTAAGATTCCGAGATACCGTTCTTATGCCTATGTTTTATAACAGCCATTTCTGAATTTCTCACATATAATGGAAGAATGTATCACACCCATACCAATATATCCTCAACATTAAGGAAGATATTTTTAGACTGAAAGCAACAATGTCTGTTTTTCGTTATCTCAGATCTCAGAACAACAATATTACATCAGAGAAAACTGCAGTGAAAAAGCAGTGGAGTCTATAAATGTATGTGGAGGTACAGACATACTGTAAGTGAAAAATACAGTCACCTGTAAAGTAAAATGTACAAAGTAACACATTAAACCTCAAATTTACATCACAAAATAATTGAAATTTCCAGGTATGTAATTTAGAAGGAGGAAACCAAAGTTCGGGTAACATGAATGACCCTATCACATTGTAAAGAAGCAGGCTTGTGAAAACATCTCTTTTAATCCAAAAGAAATATTGCTTTCAACTTTTAGACGGTTTTGCCAACAAATATTACTTACTTGTTAACTCTGCATGTAGATCACATTGGAACATTTCTGCAATGAAATTGTCTGTTTGCACAACTTGTACTTACTCGCTCATACTTCACATTACATTAGTCGCTACAGTGACTAGTGAGCAGGAAGGGCCACTTCATACTTTATAACAATGTGCGCGAAGTCTTGCTCTCGCCCCTGGCAAGACCAGGGGTTTTCAACAACGTGGCAACTATTCAATACTTTCACAAAGTTCATGATTTTGTGCTTAGTTCAGAATTTGTATTTTTTATACTGAGATTTAATAACCGGTCTGAGAAATTGGGACTGCAGTTCCCCTTTAATTCACAGGTGCATTTAAATTATCACTTGAAATTATTCTATAAATGTGCTATTGTTGACATATTTCAACCAAAAATTTGAGAAACATTATAAATTAGCTATTGTTTCAGAAACAGGGTGTCTGATATTTTGCTAAACTGCAAAAATGAATTTCCCATTTTCTTCAGTCAGGCTTTTCTTGAAATCATTTATGTGCACAACTTAAATTTATAAAGAATTTATTTTCAATGATTAACACATATGTCAATATTTCAACAGCACAGAACAGCAAATTCAGCATTTCCAAAGAAATAATATTTTCTTAAAATACGAAGAGATCAATGGTGCCAGTCACCAAAGTAGTGATGATTAAAAATCCTTCAAAATTAACCAAAGTATCCACCAACTGTGGGCTTTTATGTAGTTGATCACTACATTGCTGTCATTATGTCTTTTGGATCTGAACTATTTAATTAAAACATCCCACAGCAATGTTAATTAGCTTTTTTTCTTGAATTATGATTCTAAATGTACTGTAGGAGGGTAAATGCTATTTTATTAAAAAAGCATTTAAAAGAAAGGCCAGCTCTTTCCCATTTTACATATGCTGAACAACAGGTAAGACTGCAATAACTACATGAAGGAGCATTGCAGAGTTTCAATCAGAACAGACACTCAAATGCAGTGTTATACAGTCAAAAACAGCAGACGGGGAGCAAAAAAAATCAAGCATACAGTAATTCTCACTGCTGGTATCTCAGCTTTATCCTTTCAAGGACAAATGGTTTACACTGCCCAAATTGCAATTAAACATTAACCTCTCCTTGCTTATTTTTTTAGATAAACAGCCCTCTCTGAGATTCAAAGACTTGTAATATTGCCTTTGGTCACAATGTAACTTGTTCATTAGTTTGAGTCAGACTTTTCCCAGATTGGCAGCACTGTGTTTTTTACATGTAATTTACCAAACCATTCCTTTCCCAAAAACAGTCACATTCACATACTCATTGACAATGACAGACCAGAAAAATCTGCAGAGAATCAGAAGGTTTCTTCCTACCTTTTGGTCGGGGTGGGTGCCTCAGAAGACATAACCATGGTGTCGTTCATGTTATTTGGTAGTGGCCGTGGAGGGCTAAAAGAGAAACAATTCAGCAACAGTGAGTTACAACGGCAAGCATACTCGTCTTCAGAACTAGCCATGCTCTCTTGCTACATGAATTTCCTATTTAACCACCCTTACCTCCTTTTATAATGCAATGGCTCAGTCAAATGGGGAGTGAAGTCATGCAGAAGCAATTGCTCGTACCATTCATAAATGACAGAAACAAACACTGACAAGAAGAAAGAAGAGCTGCCAAAAGATTTAATTGTGTCTTTCAAACTCAAAAAGACAGTTTCCCCTGAAGAGTAAGCAAATTACTACCAAAAACTATTTTATTTTCGAAACGCCCTATTTTACAATACAAATAAATTAAAAAAATAAAAATGATTTCATGATAAAATAAATGCTGCTTTTTTAAGAGTTGTGATAAAAGCAAAGGACATTCTTAACCCATGCTTTTATCTATGATAAGAGTGTTAGAATACTGTATATACAGTTGTATTTGTAAGCCAGAAACCATATTTCCTTTTTATAACTACAGTAGCTTTGGAGGTTTTCACTGACAGTAGATAAGTTGAAATATTATTAACTATTAGATCTTAGTCCATCTGAAAAGTTGAGGTTATTACAGAATATTGAAAAGAGGAGTCATCCTTTTAAGCAAGAACATACTGTATACTGTATTTCAGTTTATTCACCAAAATAAAACACAGCAGTGCTCTTTACATAAAGAGCCTCTTCTCAGATTCCATTCGGTTTTGAACCCTGGGGTGGTCAATCCCAAAAGAGGAGCTGCAATCTTCTTGAATTTCTGGAAAATAAAACCTTCGCCACTGAATGGACAGCTGAGTTAGTTTTCTTTTAATACAAGGAAGATGCTTTTGTACAAAAGTGATAATACCAAATAAGTTAGCGTGCTTTATAACAATGTTTTTCAACCGGGAATACAGGATGATGAAACAGTTAAAATTAAATTGAACAATAAACAGGCCAAACACAGACAGGTGCAGAATAAGAATGAAAGTAGTCTAATTTTACATAGCTTTTCCAGAATCCTTTCAGCAGAAGTAATTTCCTGAAAGCCAATGAGGCAAAAGACCATCTGCCCTTGATGTAGCATGTCCTGAAACATATAGTGGCTCCTACCACAGCTGCACCTGGTACCACAATTAAAAGAAAAACTGTTTAAAAACACTATGTGCATTGCATCTCTAAACATCACCATACTCTGCCATATTGAGAACGTGCAACAGCCCTGTCATTGCTGCTGCCATTAACACTAACACGCTAAAGTGGTTTCTTTCTCTGTGCGGCACTGCTCTCATTGTGCTCCCTTCAATATTCTGTTTCCTGAAATAGAACACACTCGTCAGTCTAACCGAGCCTCTGATGTAAATCTCAGAGAATAAGCATGAAAATCGATAACTACATAAAACTAGACATTACTCCGATGCTCTGTTTTTGGAACTGCACATTTGCCCTTCGGTCAAACCTACTGTTATAGAAGAAAGCACAGACATCGAACTTATCAATTGAGCTTGGGCAATGCATTAAACCCATTAATTGTTTTCCTCCTATGTTTGAATATAGCAGCGATTAGTGACAGCAGGAATGTTGACATCACTGACTCGAGTAATAAAGTACCATCTGGCTCAATGAAAATACTTTCAGCATGCATTTCGCAGGTCTAGCATAAGAAAGCATGCACAATGTACACAAAGTGGTGCTTAACATGGTCTCTATTACTGAACTGTTTTTGAAACTTTTGGTTTGATATTATTCAGTTCAAAACTAATAGAAAAATTCATTCATTTTTATGCCAACACAAATACTTGCTTTAGGTTTGATACGCAGTGGTTAGTGTGGTTTTCTTTTGTCACACTAACGGAGCTAAAACATGCTGCAAATTGAGCCAAACCTATTTATTCTCTCACACTGTTCCACAGTCGCCTTCCCTTTTAAAAGGATCTAACAGTATTACAAACTCACATGCTTACAACCACCTAATGATACAAAATTCATGTATATTCTGTCAGAGATTCTCTAGACAGTTCTCATTTCTCATTGTATTTTCTGATACATTCTTCACAGTTGTTATACACAATGGTTATATTTTTACAAATTAAAGAAGAAAAACTACAAATAATTATTTAATTTGAAAGTGATAGTAGGCAGTATATTGTTTTAATGTAGCAACTCTTGATATCTTATTTTCCAGAACTGCAAACTTTGACTTGATAATAATTGGAAGAAAGAAAATTAAAACTAGACACTCCATGTTCTATTTCAATCACCTAAAATTAAATAAAGCATGCTGTAAAAAACAAATAAAAACATTATTACACTCTACTGTTCTAAGTAGTATTTTTGTATTCAAGCCTTTGTAGATATTACTTAAATATAGGTATTCATTGACACAACTCTGACAAATAGAAGGATCAAAGATCACTGAAACAAGAGAACAACTTACTAACCTCCTTTGACTGTAATGCACTTGTCAGGCTACCAAAACACATCCAGCCTTCTCAGCTGTGTGCCAAACGTATCCCTGACTCACAGTCTACTGAATGAGCATCTTAATGCACTACATTGCTGCTGTCTCTAAGGAAACAGAGGAGTCACATGACCAACGGGGCAAAAAAAAAGTCACATGACACTGCAGCCAATAGTATTTTGCATCAAAAAGAGGGTTGTAAGCTGTGCCTGATAGGAGGGTTACAGAACTGCACACAGGCTCAGGGCTCCCTATTCAGACAAAAACAGTGAGGTAGCAGGGATATGCGATTTCCTTTCTACATACTGTACACTGCTTCAGTCAATACAATCAATATTATTCAGCCCGCACTTGAGAAATATAGGAAAGGTCATGCTAGTCTCAGTATATGCAGTACATACAGCTAAAGGGAAGAATGTTTTGAAACCCTATAGGGTCACAAGCTTGACTCTGTAAATATCACGATAATGTTTGAAATGGAACATACATTTTTGTTTTACTAAAGTATCTTTATTGCTGACTGGAGAAATCTAAAATATGTCCCCCAATGGTAACTATCTCAATATAACAAAGTGGTGGACATAAGGAGTAATATTAGATAAAATGATTAGTTAAAGAGGTTAATTTATCACTCTGGTGAAACAACCACTTAAAAAGTATTCCTTGTTATGAAAAGTCTTGTACAAACTCGTATGCACATTTTATACAATTGTGGCTTTAGTTACAATATAAAACAATGCAGTGCATCTGACCTCTGGAGTTTAACGTCCTGCAAGGACTCTTAACGAAGTGTAATGTATGGTTTGCCTGTCCTTTATCTGACAGCAGCGCTGAGAGGTTTAACTTTCCTCTTCAACAGCCAGTCTCATCTTCATCTTTGAGTTTTATTCTTAAGAAAATGTGTATCATCCTTTAGGAGTATCTTAAATACCCATTAATGTTCATGTTCACACACAAAACAATTAAAAGAAGGTGTATTTTGTTGGCGACACTATATAAAAATGTTACTATATAAAAATAAAAAATAAAAAGACATTTTTATTTTTACTGTCCTGGATGCATTGATTTTCTCTTGCACAAAGGAAATATACATTGTCCTATTGCTCATTTTGGACTCAATACTTAAGTTGCTGTTCCAATTCCAAAATAAGCCGATTTAAGAAGAACTGCAAAAAAGTCAACTAAATAGATGAACAGAAATCTAGAATTATAATAAATCCTTTCTTAGATCACATATTTCTTTTTCACAACCTAAGGATCTATAGCAACAAGCAAAAATGAATACAGTAATAGTGGGATATTTTCTCCCTGTGATTAGAAGTGATTTATACTTCCTTGGTATTTCGGTAGCAGCTAGGCTATGCTTCTTCCAAAACATTCAAGAAGGTCTACAAAATTCCCCAGCATTCTTATCCAGAACCCAATGAACGAAAAACAAAAAAAGTTTAATTATACTACGAATTAAAAATATGATCACACTTACGCAATTACAGAAAATTTCCTGCGTGAGGTTATTCTTGCAAAGCCTTCCCTGTGAAGTATGAAAATGCCCAGCTCTACCTTTTTGGTGTTAATGGAACAAAGAGAAAAAAACTGAAATCTCTACAATTGCCTTTATTTCTTCCGTGTTTTTGGCAAGAATTCAAGGAGGGTATTTAAAGTGCCTCTTAAAAAAGCCTCCTTTTTTCCTTCAGGAAAATTTGCAGAGTCAGTAAAGCACATGTGATCATGACCAGCCAAGCAGCTGATACAGCAGCCGAACTGTAAAGAACATGAAAGCCCTCCAGCAGAACAGAAGTCTATCAAAGGCTTCTGTGTTAAACTTTTATCTAGACAGATTAACTGCTAATATTCTGGGGTTTATCAGGTGCACAAAGCTGCACATCTTATGAACCCTATAAAACCATTTATTAACTGTGGTATTCCAGCAAAATACTTTTTTTCCTCCTAATTTTCCCTGAATTATGCGTACTGCCTTCCCTGCTCAAGCATGATTGGTTGTCTACAGTACAGTATATAATCCCCTTAATTTCCTACAGAAAGAAGCTGCTCTGGATAAATCTTTCTGGAATGTGATCTTCCTTGTTAGGTTAGAATGACAACAACAGCAACAAAAGAAACTCAATTGCGTTCAACTGTGCTGAAACCATGGCCACACACTAAAAAATGAGCCATAAGTATGGTATACACTATATGCGCTTTGAATTTTATGAAGAATGTTCAATTATACAGCATCCAGCAGTGTTAAAAGCATCAAGCACAGGCTGTTTAACATTGTAGTATTTCTCATTTGTAAGGACACATCAGCATCCTAAGAAACAGAATGTATTACTGACATGTATTGTACAGTTACAATTTATCCTGAAATCTCTTGTGGATCAAAAGGAACATTTGAGTGCAGTGTGGAGGTTGAAATGAAAACAACATATTGGTAAATTGGTGATTCTCACCCAGCAGGCTGACAACTTTATTTCACCTGCTTTCAATGATATTCATCTTTAAAATGCACTTTATAGTGGTGTGATGATTCACTGGGAAAACAGCTATTTAAGTAAAGTGGGACTAACAAAAAAGATACTGAACAAGACTCTCACAGACAGAAATGGAATCCTAAACAGAGTAACAATTATTTAAACTCTATTTACACAACTCAATGCAGCTTATTATATTATATGGTCTTCATGAAAACACGGCTCAGGAAAATCAGTTTAAACAGAGTGAAGTATTTCCAAGTAAGGTATTTCTGTGTACTTATTTTGTGCATTTATTCAACAAAATCCTAGATAATGCACCAACATCCTTTGGATATATTGCATAGTAAGTAAGAGTACAAATATTTAATGTGTTAATGCCTTGAGTTCCCATTTAAAAAGCTTCTGTTTATTATCTATGAATGTGAGAGCTACAAAAAGAGAACTCAGACTGAAGGTCACACAAAAAATGGTCTAATTTTGCAGGTGCTTAAACTAAATAAGCCTGGATAAAATGGTTCATTCAAAAAAGAATAACATTCTTTTCATCCAACTTGGTATACATATTTTGTTATACCTTTTAAAAAAACCTATGTATATTTATAACACATAGTCCTCCATATCCACCTCCAGCAGTGATTACAGCTGTAATGCACCTCAACCACTGTCTGTCCCTTTGAGCTTCCAGTTGTGACCTTGTGTCTGTATTTCACAACTAATCATATAACAATTCCAAAGTGACCCTATATATATTCATTTATGATTTAAAACATTATTTCTACATTAAAATCTACTTTAAAATATATTTCTCTCTTTTACCTGGAAATCCTATGTAACTATTTTTAAGGCTATATTATGCTTCATTAGTACGGTGATGAAAAAGGAATACACTATGCTAAACAAGGTCTTACTAGTCCCCTTAAGATGACCGTCTTAACAGGACAAAGACTACATAAACACTCAGATCTATCTCATGCAACATTTCCTGCAGCTCAGAATAACCCATGAGACATGCAGAATGTATGTCCCTACTTCCTATGTGCATAACTTACTGTACCATTTATCAACATTATATTTTATACATCAGGTGTCTGACCAATCTAAAAGCAATCTATGGTTCTGTCTAAGTCTTTTTTTTTTAATTCCCCTTCCACTGTTTTGGTCAGGCTACCTATTTGTGTCTTGTCTGCAAATTTAAGTAGCTGGGCAACTATAGCAAAATGAAGAAAACACAACGTTTCGGCCGTGGAGCCTTCTTCTATTAATAATTAATAAGTTTAATTTCAGGTCACCTGACACCTGAAGAAGGCTCCACGGCCGGAACGTTGTGTTTTCTTTCTTCTTTTTTTTTCAGCATGAAATAAACCTATTACTTGTTCCTTTGCAGCCTACCCACCTGAACAACTATAGCAAAATCCCAATCACTGATACAGAAATAGAAATGGGCCTGTGAAAACAACCACCTTGCTGGTAAGTCAGGGATGGCCACAAGATCATAGAAACATATATTTTTTAAAAAGTGTCCACAATGAAACACACCTCCACATACTGTAGACATAGACAAGACTTTCTTCCACACCATCAGTGCCAGGTTTAAATATCCTAGGTTCCACTCCCAGCTCCCCCTGATTGGCAAGCATGCTTCATTTCAGCCAAGGGAGGGCCCGGCGCTGTAACCTGACACAAAATGGAGGCCAAAAACTAAAGGCAGACTGTATATCCACAAAGGTAAGAAAAATCAAGACCATTGAACAACAAATGACAACCTCAAGAGAGGTCATGAGATGAATGCCTGCACTGCCTTCATCATAATGCCTAAAAAGATCCCCGTGGCACATCACAGCCTGAATCTTTTAGTGGTTTTGTGCTTTTTCCTATTTCTTAACTAGTTCTTGATTCACAAATGTACATTACCTTGAATTTATATGCCATTTAATCTGAAAATTAATATTATATTTAGGACTTCATCAAAAGATGTTTTAGCAAATTAAAATCTACCATGTTAAATGCTTTAGTCCTTTCTTAACAAAGTTTTCCAGGATTTGGGAAGTTCGCTCCCTTCACCTGATAATGTACGAAGCGCAGAGTCAAGGTGAAGTGCTGAACATCTGTGATTTGCTTTCCTTCCCAGTGAGAGCACACACTGCAGCAATTCAGCTGCCTCGGACAATGTTCTGCCTGGCACCTGGGGAGAAGCTGAGCTTATTTGCAATGACAGCAGGTTTCATGCAGACGTGGGGTCAAAGGCATTCAAATGCAAAAGCAAATGCTGTCCCGTTGTCAAAACTGGAAATGCAAGTATGAGTACCTTCACTACCACAATCAAATATACAGTACATGCTAATATGTGATTTATTAATCTAAATATTCTTTTAAAGGCCTGAAGTAGAAAAAACACTTATATATATTATTGATGGAAAATATATATATAATTTTCTGTATTCAACACTACAGTGTTGGTTCAGGCGCATTGTGTAATATGTCGGCTGTTTTAACATATCTTAAGCAGCTCCAACAATTACAGCTACACGTCAAAGGACAGGACTTGAGACAGGACCAACCGGTCATCTCATGCTACATATCAAAGGACAGCTACACATCAAAGGACAGGACTTGAGACAGGACCAACCGGTCAACTCATGCTACATATCAAAGGGCAAGACGAATACACATGAAGCTGTGAAACAAAACAACTTCCTGAGATCATACTGTATATAAGAGCTGGGAAACCCTTGCGGTTTGTCTGTCCTGCGGGGCAGACCCAATGCGCGTTGATGTCATTATTGAACTCAATAAAACAACTGAATCCACCCAAGACTGTGTCCTGCTCCTTTGATAAAGGACTTCCCACAATAAGGCCTGTCCACACAAACTTTATTATATTGTATAACATATTTAAAACTTTAATTTTACCAGTATTCATTGGCTGCATTTGACTCTAAGTCTGTATAAATATAATGTTAATGTACAGTATGTATAAACAATACAGTGTACAGTATATATGTACAGTATAAGCTTTATACCAGTATTGGCCACTGTGAGGGCAAACCTGCTCTTTCATGGGATCCAGAACCCATTGCTTTTGTAAGTGACTTACAGAACAATGAAATTAAGCTCAAACCTTGTATTGTCTTTTTCCACACCTCTTAGTGTCATAAGTGTGGTAAAATTTGCAAGTCCTGGAACTCAGGAATTAACACTTTCAGGTAAGCTTTAACGAAGACACCATCCTTCAGGACAGATGTTAGCATGCATTTCCAGTTACCAAAAAAACAGAAATGATACTGATACTGATGCCTTTCATTTCACTTCTGTAACAAATGATTTCCAGCTATTTAAATGTATAATTTAACACATCTCGACTGTTACTAAGACTAAAATAATGTTCTGTTTTTACAAACTCAGCCACCTTTTTGTGTGAAACCCTTGCACTATATCCATTGGCAGTACTGTACATCAACCTGTTCCAAGTTAGACAAACAGTCATCAGCAAAAAGGAATGGGTAATGTGAGACAAAGTACAAACTGGGGTGTTGATCTAGAAAACATGCAATTTCTACTTTACCAATTTGGAGTTAGAAAATGTCTACAATCTCTTAAAATGGCATTGTGCATTCACCTACATAATTACTTCTGGGAAGACTGGAATGAAAAGTACATTACTGTAATGAAACATTTGAAAATGTGTCAACTTTTATGAATCTATTCTTTAATATGTAGTGAAAAAAAATAAAATCATTTAATAGGGTGTTGGGCAACATGTGCCTGGAATTCAGCAAGAAGGATGTGGCACAATTCCTCCACAAGAAAGTCAGTCTGGTTGATGGAGGTGGAATATGTTATTCCAGCCATCATTCCAGCAATATCCCATACAGTAAATGATTGATTGGGTTCAGATTTGGTGAATGCCATGATATACTGTATATGTACATGGATAACATCAGTGATAAGATCATCAAACCACTTGGTGATCACACATGTTCTGTGGATGGGGGGAGTTTCATTCTGGGACACACCCCTCCCAGCAGGAGAAGAATGCTGTGACATGGAGTAACTGATCACTCAATACCATTAAGTAGCAATTGACATTGACCCTACCTTCTAAAGGAATGAGTGCACCCAAAAAATGCTAGGAAAATGTGCCCCACAACATTACAAAACCCCCAGAAGTCTTCACTGTTGGAATCAAGCACTCAGGGATGTAGAATGTAGTGCCATACTGTACAAGTCTGTTTGAAATAACGTGGTGAGGAATGATTCATCTGACCATATAACATTTCTGCACTGGTCAGAAGTCTATTGCCTGTGCACTTTGCACCAATGTACTCACAAGTGTGCATTGCCAGGTATAATGAGTGGTTTTTGCACTGTCACCCAACTGTGGTATCCTGTTCTGTGGAGTTCTCAAAAGCTGGTCTTTTATGAAATTGGTTACTTGCCCGGTTGATACTTGCAGTTGATCTGCAGTTGCACCGCATCTGAATGTATGGTTATCATGTTCCTGGGATGTGTTCTTCTGCTCACTGTTGCCATTTGCTGATGATGTTTCCCCCTCAGTGTTCCATGCTGACTTCACATTTGACATCCTCACTCATGAAACAGCAACAAGTTGAGCTGTCTTTGTCAATGAAACTCCTGCCCAAAAATCACCCCTCTTTCACAATGATTAAGGTTTCCTCTTGCAGCCACGCTAATCATAATTCAGCAACCAGGCTTGTCCAGCATAATTATACATGACTCTAGGCATGCTGGGGTGTTACTGAATATATGTAACATAAGCTTAAGCTATTGTGTAGCCCCTGCTTTCAATATACTTGGTATCCATCTTTTACAGTACTTTTACCCGGTGTTACCATTTTCTTGTCTACTACCCATATTTCAATTGAACAATCACTGAGATGCATTAGGGGCTTTAAAATGCATGAAAGGAGTAACTATATGATTGCAATATACTGTATATTAATCTATTTTCTGTCATTCATTTCCCCACAGAACTCAAATAATCCTTTGGGGCTTAACTACATATCAATCTACAATTTTATCTTACATCTGTGTCCAATATTTACCACACAAGCTTTTGTTCCAGTCCTATTTTTAACCTAAAGGTTCATCAGTAACTCTTTTTCTTTGATGCTTTTCTAAATCTTAGATGAACAAGTGATTGAACACTAGTAGAAGCTCCGTCACTACTATTTGAACATGGCCACAGCAAATCAGCAGATAAGGCAGTGATTTAATATTCCAGCTGCAGGGGGTTTTGTCCAATCCATGCTGAGATCAAAGCAGTACGTACATTCAAGTGATCATACATCCTTCAGTTCTGTCTGTTTTTGAAAAAAATGCTTGCTGTGGAGCACAGACTGACTATTCATACAAAATCCAGGCTCTTAAGAATCAAATGTTTAAAACCAAATTTAAAAAAATGGTTGTGAATATGTGGATATGTTGTGGCTATAATTAGTTTATTTACATAGTTCTTTAGGATATAAATATATGTCTGCAAACTGTTACTTCCCCAGTGTTTGCTATGCTAGCGTCACTCCATCATCCCCAGCACCAGCGTCAATGTAGCACTGATGTATGTGCGTTTCAGCTTCTTTATCCACCTTGCCAGACAGCTGTTCCTCAAAGCAAGATGGCCAGAAAATAGCAACACACTTTAATGTAATCTCATCGTTGAGGTTTGTCCTCATCAGCTGACTTTCTATTTACAGCAAAATGTATTTCAACACTGATGAAAGATATCATACACAGTCAAACACTGTAGAAGCACGTACAGTAACTGTATTCTTGTCAAGCTTAATCAACAAGACTTTCAAAGTATTGAGTTCAACACACCCAGAGACTTTAGTGTTGATTGTAACAGAAAAGGGTTGGTACTGTAGTTCCTAAAAGCAGAATTAGATATACCAGAATCCCTTGTTGTTTTGAATTTCTGCACCGCAAGTCCTGAACACCTCATAGCAGTTGCCCAAGTCTTGAATTTTCACTGTGATCTCTGTGCAGGCTTTGTGTTCTGATTGGTACCCAGATGTTTTATTCTGCTTGACATACTGTACTGTATATGCCTTTGATTCTAAATGGTTGCAAAATTTTGGATTTTGTTTGGTGCATAGCCCTTACAGTCTTAATACTGCAATTGGAAGAAGAAGGTATATACTGTATGATGGTATTTCACCTGACACTAAGAGTTTATTAAGCATATGGATGTCATCTCAAAATTAAATTGTACATGTAGCTATCAGCATAACATTTACATATGGTTAGGTGAAAAAAACACAGGTTATAGTTTTCTACAAAGTTATCAACACATCACAATTTAAAACTTGAGACTGTTTCAGGCCTTATTGAGAAATTAAAAAAATGTATTTTCCCATGTGTTCCCATGTGTCTTTTGTAAGCAGGTGGAAACTAACCATTGATTTTAACACATCATAGTCAGGTAGACATTATTACTGTTATATTATTTGAAGGTGCTTTAGAATTTTGTTGTATTTGCAATAGTTTTAGCTTTAATATTCATGGTTCACATTTCTGGTGTATGTATTATTCACGATGATAAGGCAAAGACATGAAAGATAAAGAATAGTATTTACAAGTACTGTATAATGGCTTTTAGTTTCGCAACGAGAAACCAATCAGATGCTGTATAATTCAAGAAGCCACAGTGTTTCCTAATGATTATCTGTTAATCTATTAAAGATCCTTCTCAATTCAACTCTTTTACAGAGTTCCCTTTAGTTTGGAAAATGACCCTTTCATAATTTTTCTGTGACTGCCAATTTTACAGGTTATTTGCTGAAATAATGAATTTAATTTTTACTAAAAAACTTTACTTAGAGGATACTGTCTGTATAAAATCCAATGTATTTATCCATATTGACTCTACAGCCTTCCGATGCCGATTGCGGAACTCGTTTGTACCTGGTTTCCATGTACCAGTCTTCCCAACTTCCTTGTCATCTTGCCTCTCTCTCGAGCACCACGCATTTCTCCACTCAGCTAGGCATTCAGTTACATATTTTTCACATTAGCACGCACAAGTGATTTCAGTGATCTCTCAATCCTTTTGCTATTTCTTATAATAGTATAATTATTCAAAGCCATATCCTTTGAACCTGAGGAAAAAGAAAGTATTGCCAACAGCAGGGCTTTTTAGGAATACTTGGAATGTTGGTACAGTAAGTAGAGCCTATAGTTTTTCTTATTTAAGACACACATTTTTTTTAAGAAGTGAGTCTGGTCATTACCTTAAAGTCTGAACACATACTGTACTAATAATGTTAAGAAAACAAAACATTCACAACACTCTGAATATAAACTTCAAATGTGACCCTTGGGTCAAAAATGATGCCAAGCTTCCTGACCTGGGTACTTGGACTGATTCCAGGATTATCAACAGTCAAACTGATCTTGCCAGAGCTCACATGGGCAAATTATTATTTTTTAACATCATCTAAGGAGAGTGACAGTGTGAGGTTTGATGTGAGCAGAGATGTGGTTGTTGTCAGTACAGAAATAAAAGCTGATAGCACAAAGGAAATGACCCAATACAGTACAGTACATATACAAATGTATACAGTATGTATACTGTATGTACTGTACATATACAAAAAAAACTTGACCGGGAACAGAGATTTGTGGGACTCCATATGTGACCAACTTTGTTAAGAAGGAACAGTAACAGATTTGAACAAACAGTCCAGTAGGCCTAAAAAGGATAATCAGAAACCCTAACAAGAGCTATTTCTACACTGTACATTAATCTGAACCCAGACTACTAAGACTCATACTGTATTATTCTACAGATTGTGAGTTTGGAATAGTAATAGCTTGCTTTAGAACCTTTGTCAAAAACAGCATTGTAGATTCAGGCTACTAACTACTGAGCAGGCTATGTATGGAGTCTAAATTCTACTTTTTTAACACAGACCTTAAGGATTCATTGATAACATGCCTGACAATGACACAGAGGGCACAGAGAATTGATCCAAAAAAATTGCATTGGATCTATGGTTTTGGACTGTGGACTACTACTAGTCCATAACTACCAGTTCTTCACAGGATGTACAAAATCATGAGGTGTGGAAAAAAAAAGGAAAACAAAGTAGAACAACTCAAATGTTTTACTAAGACAATTCAAATATCACCACCTTTCTAAATAGATAAACTTGTATATTTTAAGAATAAATAATTCACTCAGCCTCTCAAGCTGCAAAACATATACACAAAAAGTATATTATGGTGACCCTTTTAGCAAACTCTTCTGCTGGATAAATTTTCCTTCAGTTATGATGAACTATATCCAAAAACAAACTGCATCAAGAGAACAGGATCACAATTGTATGAGAAGTAATGACACCCATAATCACAAAGCATTATTTTGAAAACAGGAGTTTTCAGAGTGTGGTTGCTGGAAATATAAAATGTAATATGTAAATGTAAAATGCATATCAACCTTTTCACTACAACTTTCATATACAGTATGTCACAGTTCTACATATAATCAGTAGGCATCTTGCTGTTAGAAAAGTCCTTCTGGTTAGTATCAATACATTTTCACACATTTTATATTTTGACACATACTGAAGCAAAAACAGCACACCCCTGACCATCATTCTGAACATATCACACAGCTTACAGTACAAGCTTCTCTTTTCACCACACTGCTACTGCACTGTTACTGAGCATCTTGATCAACCAGCACTGCAATCATCTGCTGTTGGGCAGATGCTATAAAAATGCCCTAATAAGACAGGGTTCTGTATAGGAAATGCTCATGGAGGCCTAGCTAAATCTCCCTTCCTTCCCTAGGGGATTTATGGATTTATGCATATTTGAATACAGTCACCAACAGTTTTTAAATACAATTCTCAGCTCATTTCCTAACCCTATTACTTTTTGCTGATGGAAAAAAAAAAATACTTAATGTTCAGTGCCATACTGTATGTGCAGGTACTGGGTTGCACAGGGAAAGATTCAATGTCAATCTGTGATCATAAAGGGCCAAATAGATTCCATATTTCATACGCACCATAATGACAAGACAAAAGAAAGCAGGGAAGACTGAAAAAATGCCAAGAAATTTCTAACATTCGTCTCATGAAATCTTTTTTTTTATATAATAGTTATAATCGTTTATTTTCAAACATAAAAGGTTTTTACAGGTTTAAGTCTGTGTATAATATACAATTCTGTGTAGGCATTTAAATAAATTACAGAATTCAGTACCTTGAAATTAAAGCAATATAAACCACGCTGAAAGTAGTTACTGTTAATTATGTTGCTTCAATCTACAGTATATAAATTAAGATGCTAGTTGTAAATTATTTTAACCAGCGTGAAATAATGACCTTTCACAAAATGTGTTTCTTGTACTTGTACTGTACTTCCATGCCATTGACTACTTATGTTATGAAAAATGAGTTAAGAGGTGCTAAGCAGATGTGCATATGGTAACAAATACTAAATAAATACATTTTGCACCTCTTTTTTCACTCAATGACTTTCATCGTGAAGAAATACAATCAAAACTACTTTGTACTGAAACATTAATCCTTTTGTTTTAAAGTACCCACTAACCCTGATAGATCAGCTCTTTTTAGTACAGAAAATAGCCTTTTAGCTTTATGGATGTGTAAGGAGGAACAAATTATACTAATGATGTGGAATATGTGACATTGAGTCAATCAGGTTTGATTAGAAATTGTGGTTTTAAGCTACAACACCTCAAACTGGTTTCTCAAGTGTAGTTTAACTTGAACTGTTGTAATCAAGCTTTTTGAGAATGTATTTGAAGCTTTTAAAAATGTGAATTGAAGATTGCTAAATGATAAATCTTCTTACACTTACAAAGCTGTATTAATAATATTTGTTAAAACAGTTGCGGAGACTTGTTGATTTTGTCTATGATATTTGCATATTAATGCATACGTTATATTTTCTTCAAGAATTGTACAGCACCTCAAATTTGTAACATATGCTGCACATTAAATACAAATAACTAAACAGATTGCTTGGACTTGCACTTGAGAGCTGATGTAAGCAGACTAAAGGAGCCCATAAGATGAGGTCAAGTTATAAAAAATGTCACCAAATGAAGTTTTCAGATTCTGCATAAAAATTAAGCTTAATCTGTTTCTAAGACTTTAAAAGCAAATGCAAGAGGCAAAAATTAAACCGAAGGACTAACACAGGAATTCAAAACTGTAAAAAAAAAAGAAAAAGCTATTAATATCCTGTGGTTTACAAACAACTTTATTTCCTTTACATTTTCCCTAGCACTATTGTAAACATCCTATAGCTGCCATTGTAAATCCTTAAAATGTGCTTGTCTTGACAAAAAACTTTCCTCTTGGAAAATGGTCCCTACAGTATGTACTTCACATAAATCACAACAAATTAATCCTAGTGTAGCTCCTGATAAATAACCATTTACTAAAACCCCTTTAATTGAAATGAATAAACACACTGCCAAGGCTGAATCTTTCAGAAAAATAAATCTGACAAAGACAGTCTCCGTAAAAACAGCATTGAGAATATTAAACTGAAAGTGTGTAGCCTTAGAAGGAGAAGACAGGCATAATACTGTGGAGCTAGGGCTGTACTGTTACAGGGAGAACTGAGTAAAAATAAAAGAAGAGATTTTAGGTTCTGTGTCTATTTAGGTATAACCGTGTTATTAGAAAATATTTACTTACATTAATTAAAAATGTACATAGTAATTGGTCAACCAACTGCAATGTCAAAAACCTAAAATACATAATCAGTTAAACTACAGTATATCTGTCATTTGATTAACACTGTACCTACTGCATATAACAGATTAACTTAAGTCGCAATTAATTAGTACAAAGACAAAAAAATTGTGGCATGCATATAAAATCAAAATATTTTTTTCCTTTCATCCATCTGCAGACTCCTAGTTTAATCTTAAAACCCCACAACAAAATACTGAAACACATATCTAATAGAAGAACATTCAAAACAACACCATGATTGACATCTTCAAAGTTTCAGAATGTTGTATAAATCAAGAACACATTCTACTCTGTAACACAAAGTTCTAAAAGTCCCATCTGTAAAACTATAATTTTGTGCACCTTTTTTCTGAGTTGGTCCTCTCAAATACCCTTTCTTCTACTTTGTAACAAGACCAACTTAAGAGAGAAAGTCGCCCTTGGTGGTTACTCTATGCTTTCAGAAGTACACATTCCAGGGTCCAGAACAGAATGAAAATGAACAATTTGGGAGATACTGTCTGCTCCAATTACTGTATAAGCATGATCTACCATCTACCATCATCTTTTACCCTTATTCTGTCATCATCAGCCAGGCACTACACATTACTACATGACAGAAGTGTCTCCTGAAAAAATCAGTTCCTGGTGGGCTATGGTAATATATGTCTTTGGAGAGTTTAAACAAAAGGAAAAAAAAAACTAACAGAATTAACTGACTGCAGTGGATGACTTGCAAGAAAGATTGAATTCCCCTTCCCAACTTTATTTACACAACCCATTCATTTCTATGACACTGCATTATCACATTCATGATCTGGCCCCAGATCCACAATGACATTCTGCACCTGAGTCTGTTTTTTTCACACATACCAGTCCTCCTGCTGTGCTCTCAGGGTACCTTGGCATAGAGGATAGTGACTGGGGGACTTCTACTGACTACAGACTCAAACAGCATGAAAAAAAATGTGGCTGATTTGATTGGCTAGGATTGATAATGTTGAGTTTGTGAAACCTCAGTGTCAGTGAATTGGCTGAATGTGCTTCGATCACACCTCTTTCAGCAATCTGCTGCACGTTTAACAACCCCCTCTCCCATATTTGAGCCATTTGTTATTAGAAATAACCTTTAGCTCTCGCTACATTACTGTGAAATATGTCTGCAACTATGACATGTCAAACCATAAATATTCCTCACCTTTCATGAGACTTCGAACACACTAGAGCCTGTTTCTAAAGGTGTTTTCATCAATTTTCCAGAAAAGAAGGAAGTGATGAAAATAATATCAATCTCCATCAGTAACACCCTTTTAAAGAAGCAGAAAAAATCACAGAGATGGATAGTTTTCATTCTTCTACTGCTTACTTTGCCAGCTGAACTACAGTCACACTGAGTGGACCACAAGAACCATACATCCCTTAGGGGGCTTGAAAACAGAGGTCACAAGGGTGAGCCTGTTTCTATTACCTTTCTTGAAATAATAAATTCACTTCAACTTTTGTATCCTCCACCACAGACAACTCATGGCATAGACAAGGACATGCATGCGGGAAACCTTTGCCCTCCCCTGTCCCAGAGGTCAGTGGTTTAGATTCTTTTGCTGGTGGCTGCTAGCAGACCCCCAGAAAAACAACTGGTTGAGTTCAAAATTGACACCTGTCTTAATAGTCCATGAATATATTATAAAAATATATTACACTATTAAAATATGAATAACCCCTAATGCGCATGGTTGCCCAAAACACTTTACAGTTATAATGAGTGACACATAAAGGAGTGCAGTCTGTCTCTTTTGAAATTTGATTTGTTACTTACACCCTAACCTGCTATTATATATACAATATATCTATACATTATTAATATATAATTCTTCATTGTTTACTGCTGTTAAAATGTATCCATTGACACTTTTTTTACTTGTAACAAAAGATTGTGTTACATGTTAAATATTTAATTCACGTTAAAACAAACAGCAGTAATAAGAAAACTCACAATAATTTACTCTGTTATAAAGGGATCATTTCTTTTGTGATGTTTTGTTTCTAGTATATGATGGCCCTCTCACTATATACTTTAGCTTCCATATAAATAAACCATCCCAAAGGATACATTACATTTGAACTACAAAAACTAAGTCAAGAGAGAATGATTATGGATATTAAGGGAAATCTCATCTGGCTCAAACAATTACTTTTTTCATGATCACCAAATATACACTTATTATTTATACGATATAGTGGATTACGCTGTTCTTGATTGTTTTGCATTCCTGATCATATTTGCAATTTAATGTCCACAATTAATAATATTCCAAATATATCTGAAGCTGTCATGTTTTAAAAACATCTGAAGAGGCAGTAGTATTCTATTCCACAAAAATCAACTTATGTGCTTAACATATGTATCAGCATACTACCATATGCAGAATCCAATATTGAAAACACTCTAAATAAGAAAGATCTATCAGGCTGGACTAACCTATCCTTTTTAGATGGAGTTAGGAAATCATGTGTTGGAAGTGTCTTTGACCATTAATTCAGGCCAGTTTTCCTCCTCATGCTGGGCCCTCAGCTATTAATGTGAGATTGTTTCACATCCACCAGTAAAATAAATCCAGACCTTAAATTTTGAAATGTAAGAAACTGGCATACATGTTAACAAAAGAGATGTTAAAACATCTTCGGAAAGTCATTCTATAAGGTTAAAGATTTTTCTAACATTCTAGTAGTAACATTTTAATGTAATCTAGACTGATTTAGTCATGTCTGCCCATCATTCGGTACAGAGTCCTTCAGATGCTATTGTCCCTCTGAGCAGACTACTGCACCTAACATCCCAATCAGCCAGTTCTTCAAAAACTTTATGACAGCACTGTTGTTGAGAAAGAGGCTTTGGCACAATACAGAATCAAAAGGTCCCTCTGCCCACTCATCAGGCTGATGAGGCAGAGTTTAGCGGGCATGCTTTCTTCTCTACACCCCTATTCAGGACTAATATTCACCCCTGCTTCTAGAAAGTTGTCATATCTTCTAGGCCTCTTAATGACTCAACCTGGACTCTTAATGATCCAATTTGAATGAAATATTCGCTTGGGATTTATTACCACTGCTTCCCCATATTTTGTCACTGAGAGTTATAAGTTACCTATAATGTAACACCATGTATAGACTGTTGCCCTCCAGGACCAGAGTGCTCTAATGTCTCAGGTCTAACACTTAAATGATCTTGTACTGTACATGCACTCTTTTCTCTCACTGCGTCAAACAACTGTAGCCCTTGTATTTCATGTATGTTTTTTTAGCTTTCAAAGATTATTTAATGCAACCCTTAAGAGAAAAGCTACAAAAACCTTTTCCTGATTCATTTCAAAGGATTTTAGGGTTGCACGATATGTTGTCCATTCTTACTTGTAAGCTCACCCAATTATTTTTCAAGTTTATGTCCAGTAAAATAAGATGCAATTAAATGTCGCTCTTGATGATTCTTCATAAGCCATTAAAGAACTCCATTTAAAAATAACAGAAACATTGACGTCAACAAGCTTTTTGTATTTCCAGTGAAAAAGGCAAAGAAGCATCTGATTGTATCACGTGATTTAATTTTAAATAGCACCTTTTGAATGCAAACAACAATATAATGTACTGTATATGAAAAACAACTTGATACTTCTGCGCCTTGGGGTAGTTGTAAAGATCTAACTATTTTCTTAATTAAGCAGTGTGTAGTGTAATGACTACACCATACATAGGGATATGAAGATATTATAAATAGCATTACCCACACTGCTGCATGGACAAATGAAATGGATTATAATTTGGGGAAAAACACATGGACATTAATGTGCTTTTAGGTTTATGTGAGCCCATTTGTAGAAACATAAATAGGGAATATCTTATATAACTGACAGTAAATGTTCCACCAAGCACACAATGCTGAATCCAGGGAGGTTTCATGTTTTAATTTAAGATTTCAGAATACATAATAAAAGGTCTTGTAAGTCTTCAGAAACAGGTCACCTGCATTACACTAATGGATCCTGTGTGGTTTGTTTCAATTCCTCAAATAACGAAGCCCCATCACTGCACTGGACTAAAGCCTCTACGCCTTGTGAAATGGGTTTCATTTTTTATGTAAGAAACACCAATTACTACTAACATGAGAAAGCTAACTTCCAATTTATACAAAGAATAAGGGGGAAGAGAGCAGCCAAAAATAAGCAAATACATTCCAAAGATAGGAGCAAATTTTCCAATTATCATCATCATCAACAACATTATTGACATTAACTGTCATTTTTAATACTGCCAGTAATTGCCTTTATTCCCTTCTGATTGGTAACATTTCTTACATTCTTGCACTTGCTCCTGTCTAAGGCAACACAGAGTCAAACCAAAGATTTTTTTTACCCACTTCCAGCCTTAATCAGAGAACACACAATTGCCACAGCCGAGGAAAACACAGCTAGGGCAGCCCTTTGCCACAGAACACACTATTTATTATTAATAAAGACAATAAAGAAGAAATGAAAGGCTAAAGAAAATATATATACAGTACTATACATGCACTGTTTTCTGAGAACTCAGACATACATTTCATGCAAATACAGTAACTGAAGTCTATACTACTACTAACTTACTTGGCTTTTTATCCAAAGCAACTTCATGAGCACCCATTTACAGTATAAAGCCAGGTATTCTACAAGAGTAAATTAGGATAAAGTATCTTCCTCAAGGATACAATAGCAGTGTCCCACTTAGGACTTGACCCACAAACTTCCAGTTACAAGTCCAGTACCCCAATCACTGCCTCCCTAGGTAATACAAACAATCTTCTTAAGAATGATTTTTTAATACATTAGTGAATATATACTGTATATTGTCCTACTCAGCTACAGAAATATCAGAGTATTAAAATTATATTGAGTATACAAAATTAGAATCTATTTAGAATTCTTGTCCTGTTTTGCTCATTACAGAATTAAGTTTCTTGATTTTCTATGGAATTGTTTTCTATATTTTTAAATATATGCTTATCCTCACCACATCAACATGAACGGTTTCTGTTGAAAAATGACAATAAACACATCCCAGTAAGTGTGAAATCCTGCACTTAACTAGGATCATTTTTGAAGTTTTGCTATTTTAAATTGATGTGTTTTTTTTCATTTCAGATTTATTCTAATTCTACAGTTTTTATATCCTGAAATATGCATTAATCATCAGAAGAAAAATGCTAAAGAAGCAATCATAACATCTTTCCCAATGTCATTTGCCAGTTCTTACAGACTGTCTAGTCAATGCATTGTTCCTTTAACTTGACAGGACAATTATAGAATTTAAATTGTCAAAACTGAAGTAGGTAGAAACATTTTGCACATTTTGCAATTTTCACAAAAGCTTTGTGCTCAAGGGTTTGAACAACCTCTGAACTTTTCCCTAGGCACATACTGTATACATATTCTTGGCTTTAATGGCTTACAAACAATTAAATGTCTTAGCCACGATCCATACATTTTTCCCTTTGTGATATAACCACCTTTATATTATTGCTTTTGAAAAACTGTAATCACCTTTTAAAAATATCACTCTTTAATGATGCATTCTAAGAACAAAACATCATCTCATTCCTTACACTAGATATCAATCCAAAACTGCTAATGTCATGCTGATCTTTAATAAATGTCTCTGACACATTTGCACAAGACCCTAAAACTTTTGCAATCTAATCCTTGGAAATGTATGAACTAAATGGAAAATCAATTTCTAAAAACCACTTGCACACAAAAGACCCTGAAAAAGAGAAGGGATTGCACAAATCAAAAGAAACAGCCTTTCTACAGCTACTGGTGCCCAGGATATGATTTATTCACACATGAATGCCTGAAGTGGAATAAAACTAATTTCTCTATCAAAGGTTAAGTCCCATATAATCAAAAAATCTTACAGCTGTAGGAAAACCACTTGATAAATTAGTAAGGGTTATAAACAGCAGCATGACCACCTTGTAGCCTGATTTCATGGGTTCTCAGAAGATAAGCAAGGCTGGGCTTCGTCATCATTATCATATCATTAACATTATTATTTATTGTTACTCACAGGAATGGGATAAAATAGCCATACAGCTTATTATTAAAACCTGGGAAGCTGCGTCAGCATGCGTAGGCTGCAAAGGAACAAGTAATAGGTTTATTCCATGCTGAAAAGAGAAGAAAGAAAACAACATTTCGGCCGTGGAGCCTTCTACGGGTGGCAGGTGACCTGAAATTAAACCTATTAATTATTAAACCATGTATATTTGGATTATTTCAAATTGAATAAAAAAACACTGTAGTATCTAAATACTTTTTTGTATTTGTTATTAGCGATAATACTTGTAATCCAAACATTTTGAAGAATAAAGCTGATAGAATCGGTTATAGTAAGAATGCATTATACTTTGAAAGTAGTACTGGTGTTAACTGGAAAGTGATATCTATAAAAATAAAATATAATATCTTGACTTCTGCATAAGAATGACAAGGTATCCTGTAGTAACTAGTATCTGTAATTTTAGATTGTGATGAAAAACACACAAAACAGTATTTTATTAATGTCAGAAAGGCTTTGGCTTTTAAACAAGCAAGGTTTGTATAAGATCTGCTTTAAAGCAGTTGTACCCTGAGGGGTTTTGTGGAAATTAATTTTAGCTGTGACATAAATGAATTATTATCGGTAATAAAGTTGTGCCTTTAGTATCATTACAGAGGCAGGAAACATTCAAAATTGTTCTGTCATGATAATGTCATTCTCATTCCGTAAAAAAAATCTTCACTTGGAGGAAGTAAGTTCACTGGAAATTTATCAGGAAAGAGAACCTCAATGTCAATGCAATTATAATGACTAAAGCATTTCCACTCTCTTTTTCATACCTTACACAATTTAAACAGGTACTCAGATCAGCCTCCAAAACAGTTTTGTCTGTATACAAGTTAGATCTGGTTGTTCTCATAATCACTTTATGAACACACATGTACTGTATATAACAGATAGATAATCTACTTGTGTGCATTTTAGTGCATTTCTTGCTATTGCTGTTACTTCTGAAAACATTTGACATAAAGTAAAATGAGCTTTACTGACTTTAACACGTCTCCATTTGACATAGAGGTTTTAAATTTCCAATCACTTGCAAAAGCTTGGTAGTTTTCTCAAATGGCATTTCATTATGCATCACATGTATTTGTCACATGTCTCGAAAATGGTTGTGGTTGTCAATAGCACATTAAGGGAAGAACAGGTAACATTATAATAACAACATACTGTATAACAGAAATAAAGTTCAGTTTACCAGGAAAAAGGATGTCAAATCAATCTATTTCTTTATGCATATTCTTTCTCCATCAGGCTTACCCTGACGAACAACATGATATATAAAATAACAAAAATGCTACTCAACCATCTATAAACCCATCAAAAGGTGCATTGGAAAACGTTCAATTATTTAAAGCAGTATCTAACACCAGAATTATTTAGCAATCATTCACAGGGGAAGTAAATATTGTAAAATCAAATACCTGAAGCCAACCCATAATTAAGAGATGTTAAATCTCTTTCAATAAACATTATATATTATCTGAATGTAATTTCTATGGCCTGAGGCAGATTTTACCATCATATTCTGTAACAGCAAACAGCAGCAAGTGTCTCCAGGATGTGAGTGTCTTATGTTGGTGAACAATTTCCAAATTATGTTTTGTTAGTAATGTCAAAAGGTGAAACACAAAGAACCTGAGTCCACTTTACACACTTGGAAGGCCTGTACACAATGGGTTTCAAAGTGTCCTTGCTGAATACTTAATAAGATTAAGTACAATCCTTTGCTGGTTTTGACACCTCAGTTAACTTCAGCTTTTGCACTATGAATGCACTGTTTGAAAAATCGAAAGCACTGTGAGCCACGTTTCACTGAAGGGAAAGATTACTAGCAACTTCTTGTGCCTGTTTAGTGTTGTGTAGCTTCACAATCAAACAGCTGCTTCAAGCTCTTCACTGACAACACTTCCTACTACTGGCTGTTCTGTAAATACATCATATTAGTGTTTTGGGAGGGACATCTACAGTAAATGGAATTGTTTTACTGGGAGTATTTGCATAAACATCAGAAATGACAAGTTGAGAGAACAAAAATGTTTACTCAGACATACCCTTAATATAACATCAAACAGCCTCCTAAATGGAACAGATGCTAAGACTAAACGCCCAGTTTTCAGAGACATTTGTATGCAGATGGTAAAGTACCCTTTCCACATTGGCAAAAGGCGAAATAATTTCATTAAACTATTTATACATTATATAGCCGACTTTATGGAAATCACAAGTATTTAAATACTCTTGCCTGTACTTTCCTTCATTTTCCTGGAAGTTTCCTTCATTTACTATTTTTAATGCTAGTACAGAGATAAAGGAGTCTGTGCTTGACATAAACTGATTTCTGATTTACTGATTTCTTATCATTTTCAGGCTTATTAAACCATACCATTACTGGAGAGAAACAAGCACATTTTTTAACAAAACCTTTTAGCCCTAAGTATTTCTCTACCCAAACAAAACTCTTTTTGAATGGTGTGCTGGTAAGGTCTTTTATGTCAGACATTAATAAAATGCAATATACTGTATGAGAAAATTGGATGTGAAATAGGGAGGACATAAGAGGAGTAAAAATAGATGCTGCTGGAAAATATATGGTAGTACACAATCTTTGTGACTAGAGGGAAATTAATTTGCAGCTGTTGAGCAATTGCTATCCATCACCATTACCACTTGTGGTTCGTCAAGTAGAAAATATCAGATTTACAGGGACAGAAGATGCTGAAACAAATTAAAAGCATTTCATGAATGCAGAGTTATGGTCAGAGAGATTTATTGCTTAATAATGTAAGTCGGCTCAGAAGGAGTTAATATTTTCTTCCTGTTTTTCATACGGTTAAAACTGTAATAAAAAAGCATTTAAAAGCACACAATATTGAATCACTGAAGCACAATACCTTTCTTAACTTTACTATTACTGTATATTCGTAGAACGGTACAACTGTTTAAATTTAATTCAGTCTATATTACATCTCCCTGATTGTTGTAATTAACATACTGTATACAGTACAGTAGTTGATTGTAATGTACATCTTTAAAACAAAAATATCTGCCTATATCCAACTAGCAAAAACATCTTAACAAAATAAGATCCCAGCAACATGCAATATTATTCTCAGTGGTAAAGAATGTTTGTCATCATATTTTCACATTTATTGATGAAAAAAGAATGTAATAAGGAATCTACATACAGTACAGCAGATAATTTTTACAACAATTGACTATTTTACTTAACCATGGAAAGTGTAGATTGCACTTGATTACATTTTGTAATAGTGTGAATATGTGTAGTCTTACAATGTTTTCTTACATTTTTAAAAACTGAATAAAATCTAAACAGTTTTTTCTTACAGTACCCCAATATACACTGCAAATATGCTAAAAACTTGCATTCCCCCTACCTACAATCTATTATGTAATTTGTGCAAGGTTGATAGAGCTCTGCTGATATTTAATGTACTAGCCTGTAAAATACAAAATATGACATGCATTTGTGATCTTATCTTACAGGACCAAATATATTTTCCAAGGCATTTTCCAATTGCATTTAGCTGCCTTGACAGACCTAGAGGTACCTGTCTATGTACACTTCTAAGCCCTAATTAAAGTGACCTACTGGTTATAGTCTACTGCTCACTTCACTTAATAAAATGATCAGATAAGCACAGTATCTTCATCTCTTGGGGGTTTACCTCTTAAATCAGCACTTACCCTTACTTCTCTTGTAAACTTAACTTTGAATGCAGGCGCACTTTCTTCTGTGATGATGAACAGTGTTATTTAAATTCTGGCATATTAAGCTTGATTTGTAAGGCTGTTTTGACTGAAATAAAGAATAAAGGTTTACAAAGAAGAAGGGAAATTATACAGTATATTATATTCTCTTGACCTTTCTCCATTTCCAAAAATTAAAAACAAGTGTTTACAGCACACATAAGCATTATACTACATCTTGCTTAGAATAAAAAAAAGCTTTTTATTCTTTATTGCTTTTTGCAACGATTTCAATTGATGTTAATGAAACAGAACACTGGGTAAAAACTCTGAAAGAAATGCCTGCAGCTTTTTCAGCCCATCAACCACTTTTATACTGTATATCTATAAAAAGAAGCAAATGGATGGAAAGCAGCAAAATATTAAAATAAAGTTGTAAAAATCCACATTACCATCACATAAAACTAATGAAGTTTAAGATCTTTATTCTTAATTTCATGTAAATTTTATACAGGTTTACATGCCAGTGAATGTAAAAATATTTCAACCCCATTATTCTCCAGACAAATTCAGGGGATATCATTTCTTGATAATTTATCTCCTGGCTAAACATTCAAGAGTGGATTTAAATGAGGGGAACACCCTGTCCTTCAATACTCAATATTCGATAATCGTAATACATTTTGCGTCTCATAGAGAGAAGGCTTTGCATTTTTCTAGAAAAAGTATATAGAATGTTTAGTCAAGCAGCTACTCTGAGGTGTACAAGCCCACCGATTCAGACTGTATAGAAAAGCATTGATAAGACAGGTAGCCTAGCCTTCTCTACAGCAAGCCTAGGGTAAAACGTGTGTATGGGGGTGCTACTTTATGTAGGTATTTTAAAAGTACAAAAAAGCAAACACAACTGTCCTGTAGTTCTTTAAAATGAAGTAGCTGCCCTGCCTAAAGGGAATACAAAGACAAAGAACTGTCAAAAATCTAAAACGTGTACTTCCTTTGACTGTAAATAAGACTGACAGAACCACTCTGCTTGGGGAAATACCATGATGATATGATCTCTCAAAGGTGTAAAATACAGTACATAGGAGACAACTTCAATGAGGAGAAAGCCCTTAGTGATCCCAGGGCAGAGCACATCCGTGGGCTGTCAAGCTGTGCTACGGAAGAATGGTAGCAGACAAAACAGACAAACGCACAGAAAGATCTCAAAAGAACAGCACAGAAATGTTCAGCAGTTTAGTTTCAGACTCTTCTACAATGGAGAGGATATCAATACACATCCAAAACACCTTTAAAACTGTAGCTTTAAAGGCCTTCTAAAAGGAATATTTCAGGTTTTTAAATCTTCGGTGGAAAAGAAAATCATTGCCTCTGAAAATTGCAAAGCTGTCAAAATGCCAAGAGTGATGAAAAGCCATTTAGCTTTGAAAGAGCATCTGGTACAGATTAACGAATTCATGCCTGTTGACGTGTGAAATGTGGCAACCAATTATATTCTTTTGAGAACCTATTTTGGAAAATGTGTTAACATATATCTATGCTTTTCCATCGATACACTTTTACATTTGTTCATAAGAAGTGTACAATAAGCTTGTGCTGTTCACCCCATAGATACATTTTATCAGTATGTTTGCTTTCCTTCACATCTGTTGTACTTCCATCATCAACAATTATCATATCATGAAATATTATGAAACTGTAAAATTAGGCACATGTTTAATAAAATGATTGAAAAATGATTTCAATTTAATCGCTTTGTTTGCATATCGCATTTGCACACAATGTACAGAACACAATCTTTGTTGCACACACAACGTGTGTATGGAGACATAAAAGGTATACTAAGAATTGTGAAGATATCAGGCACTGAGTTTTTTCAAATAACACTTTTCTTAGTGATCATACTGTAACTGGAAAAAATGAATCCACATCCTTTCGTCTTGATAATTTCACATAATAATTAATTGCTAATAATTGCTTACACTTATATAGCGCTTTTATGGACACACCACTCAAAGTGCTTTACAGGTAATGGGGACTCCTCTCCACCACTACCACCAATGTGCAGCCCCACCTGGATGATGCAACTCATCAACCATGATTGGTAAGGGCCAATGGGAAATTTGGTCAGGACACCAGGGTTACACCCCTGCTCACAAAAATAAGAATGTGATAGAAACAGAAATAACCTGCTCTAAACACTGTATAAAAACAATGCAGAGGATTCTGTTTAATCCTGAATCAATTGCATCACATCTTCTTTGACAATAAGCGCATTGCTATGTTTTTTCTCAGCATGCAGGTGGCGTATGTTGAAGTTTCTTTCTTAAAATTTATGAACCTGGCATTTTAATGAAAAATGACAATATTTGCTCACCAAGCCTGAGCCACTGGCCATTAAACACATTAATGTCAGTCTGGCCAGCTTTCAAATGAAACAAGGCCATGCGGATCTAATACCAAGGGGAGGTCATTAAAGTTCCATTTCACAACTACTGTAGGGTTTCACTGCACACCCTGACAGATCCCAATGAAAGAAAATAATGGCTTGTTAAAACACTTGTGGGTAGCCAAGCAATGCTCAGTCCAAATAGTAACACAAAGAAAGTGGAGGCGTTTGTTAAAAAAAGTCAACAAAAAAGGACAAAAAACACATACCCACAGACTGCAGAGATGGAGAACAGCTAATGTAGTGCCCACCCATAATAAGGGTGACAAAACTCGTGATTAAAGTCTGTCTTTAATTATTACATGTATGGTAATGGAAACAACTATTAGAACTAAACTAGAGGACAGTCAATGTGGTTTTAGAAAAGATAGGTCTCGCTTAACTGACTTGTTAGAGGTCCTTGAACAAACAAAACAATAATGGCCACACAAAGAGTAGTATTATTTTGATTTTTAGAAGGCTTTTGATAAGTTTACCTTCTATTGGAGATTCTCGAACGAAGTGCTTGATTAGAGAAGGAAATGTGTGCGTAAATAGGAAACAGAGAAAAGATAAGATGTACAGTAAATGACCAAACTGGGGTAATTAGAGGAGTACCACAGGGATCTGTACTAGAACCACTTCTTTTAACAGTTTATTTCAATAATCTAGATTCTGGTATACTGTAGTTAGTAAACTAGTCAAGGTTACAGATGGTAGCAAAAGAGGATTAACTATTACTTATGAAGAACCATTAAAATAACAGAATTCGGATGGTGATGAAAGAAGAGCTGTTTATTACGTTTGCAAGTGGAAGAGTAGCTTACCAAAGCCAGTCTCCCTGAAAGATTTTGCTCAGCGCTTTTTATACACAGTAACAGACAAGCTTCCTACTTTTGACATAGATTGCCTAATCCCTAAAACGAATCATTAGTTTTCAGTCAAGTTTGGGTAGCGGAAAACAACTCCTTATTAAGACTTTCGTTATTGCTTACTTTTGCAAAACACGACATCCGACTCCCCTTTTTACTACATTTAAGCTGAGCTGTACTTTTCCAGTGACCTATAGATGCCCCCTGGTACATTTCCACTTGCCAGGGTTATAAGCAGTTAGGAAGCTAAAAGACAGGCATTTTGTTAGCTTTTATAAAATGTATAACATTCCTTCACTTACAAATTGTAACTAACAAGTACAGGATTTTGTATGTAGGCAGTTAAACAAACTATAAATAAAAAATGTGAAACATTGACCTAGAAGAAACTCCATATGAATTTGTAAAAGCAGTAAAAAAGGAAAGCAACATATTACAAAAAAATCAGTCCAGAGAAGAGCAGCTATGTGCTTAGTTGAAGGCACTGACTAAAAAGCTTAACCTTTTTAGTCTCGAACAGAGAAAACCGCAAAGGAAGCCGATACACTTATTCAAAATCCTCAAAGGCTAAACCAGATTCCTAAAAGCAGTGTACTTGTTCAAAATGAATAGCCAAACACGAGCCAGAGGGCACAAGCAGAAGCTCTGTGGAAGTGCACTTAAAACAAGTAACAGAAGGTGCGTCTTTAGCCAAAGGGCTGCAGGAATATAGAACAAGTTACCCCGCCATGAAGTTGAAGCCAATACTTCGAAACATCCAGCTGATCTCTGGAGGACTCCTTCAAGGAATGAGATCCTTGAATCAGTAAGCTTCTAACAACTAAAGGGCTAGAGGGGTTGAATGACATTCTCTACTTTGTAACCATCCTTGTGATAATGCTGTCTTTCATGGCAAGACAGAAAAGACATACCAAGTGCTCAATAACATGATATGATGCAAGCACTGTAGGTGGATGTCAAGTACCAACAGTTTTGGAAGTGATGGATCCACTTGAAACCTGAAAGTCACTGCCTAATTACAAGAGAGAAAAACCAAAGGTGTCAGAACCACCACTTTCCCGTTTGCTCACACACAGAACAAAGTACTAAAAAATCATAAAAGTGAAAATCAGCTCAAAACATTACATCAAGTACGGGAATTCTGCCTAGGCACTCCATTTAATTTGGTTTTGTTTCCTTCCAACCTCTGATTGCACCCTCAGGAATACAGTACTGTCTCAACACTTTTCTTTCCTTGTTCTATTGTAACTTCCAAACTGTGATTTTTGCAAACAGCAGCTACGGTATCTCAACAAGTGCTGCCTGCAAGCCATATGCTTTCCAGACCTGTTGATCAAGGCTCTCTTTTCAATGTGTGTAACTCTGCAGGCCTTCCCCTAGCTATGGGTGCTTATGCAGTGTATTTATTACTTATTATTTTTACGTATAGTAATTCATTAAATAATGATACCTCAAGACACTCAAAATGTTTGTATACTAGTACTACTAGTGTCCTTCAGTACGTACTAGTATGTCACTGATGTCACTTAATCTATTTTGGATTCTATAGTTAAATTAAAAAGTAGGATAATTCTGGAAAAACTCTATTTCTTTTGTTTACATTATTTAATTGTTTTTTTGTGGTCTAACAAAAAGGTTCATATATCAATAACAAATCTGACTACAGCAAAACATTAATATCATTTAAAAGTTAGACTGTTGGATGCATTTCGTAGTGGTTTTTCACTTGTTTCATCTGTTGTCCTAAACAATTACTTTGATCAAAGCTGAAATATCTCATGTTTCCCCCCAAACAATAAGAACTATTTCCTCTTCTTTTGCTGTATAATTAATGACCTAAAGTGCTATTTTACTCACAGCTTAACAGAAATCAGTAGTGACTGCTGTCATTGGAGCAGAATGTCCAATCCTCATCCTGAAAGGCCAGTGTGTGGGTTTTCATTCCTATTCAGCTCATTCCTATTCACTCAACTAAAAGAAACAGCTGGTTTCTGGCTTTACTGGGACAATATATCAGCTACCCCCAGCGCTACAGATACTGCTGCTTTAAAAACCAACCTTGAAACCCTCCAGAATCAGGATTGGATGCCCCTGTCTTAGGACATATCATTGTGGTTGTGACTCATTTACTGTATGTAGGGAACTTTAACTACTGTCACTTGGGGATCTCATTACAACCACAATGGCCTACAATTCCCATAATGTTTCTTTAAATCAGACAGCAGGTTTCCTGCTCTCAAATACTGTGCACCTGTGAGCGGAAAATGATAAATTGCAGCAAAAGGCAGTCGATCAGAACCTGTGATTAGATTCACATCAGCACACAACTCTTCCTCCAAACAGCAACAGGAGAGAGAAGATATGATGACACAGACAGCTATACAGTGGTAAGAGGCGAATGTTTGCGGGGTTTATTCATTTTATTCAAGTATTATATTACAAAAGGTGGTGTCAATCTTTGGAACATGAACAGCATCAAACTCATGAGAAACGGGAGGCCTACCTTTTGCGATAGCAAAAAGGAGACTGAAGGATATCTCTGCTGTCTGGGAAGTGGTGCTTTGTGGCTCTGAAGCTAAAGTTGCAGGTGAGCACTTATGATCAGAGCTGGATAAGTTACACTGGTGTAATGGCCCTGATCACCAAGTCTGATGCTTATCAGTCACTGAGGTTTATGCAGAAATGGTGCTGGAGGAGGAGGAAGAGTTTAGAGATGGAGAATACAACAGGGCTCAGTCTGTACTGAGCCTATATATAGAAGGTGACGTCACACCCTTAGAACATGGATAGCCTGGCCTGTTGGTGTGTTGGCAATCTGACTGGCCTGGGGAGTGGGGTTGTGTGGTGGTGGAGCCAGAGATATCTGAAAGAAGGCATGCTTGAATCCAGGAAGGGACAAAGCCACACTTGTCCCACAGGGTGTTTTCTGAAGAAACAGAAATTGATCAGAGTGCAAGCTGTGCCCTACAACCCAGATATCTGAAGTGTGATATTAACTGACTGTGTCTGGAGTTCCCCATAGGGAGGAGCACAATGAGCTCTACAGCTGGGAGCTGCTAGGAATTTTCAGGTTTACAGTGAGCTCAGTTAGATCTGAATCACTCCTCTCATGGACATTAACCCACATGTTGTCACTGTGGGACTATCAGCGCTAAAATATTTACAAGTACAGTATATGTCAGAAAAGTGAAATGAAAGTATACACAATTCATTTTTGCTCTTTTTGTTGTTTTTCTAAAGTGAATGATATTCCTTAGACATGCAAGTGAGATACTGTATGTTCAGTGTGCCTTCAGCTCACCTCAAAGTGCTGAAATTCTGTATAGTGTAAGGCCTAACACTAATACTGAGTTGGAAGATTGTGCTGAAAACCATAGTTCCTATTCCCACTAGATTCCTAAATTGAGACTGTTGTACAAATTCTGAAATTATTGAAAACCCTACATTTTAAGAGTTTAAAAAAATAACAATGTTACATTATATTAATGCAGTCATACTTTTCTAAATAGGTGAATTCGTTAATATACTGTAGGTACAGTATATAGGCAAATTTCTAACTCAGGAGGTAGAAATCATTTGAATATGCACACTAGCACTTATACCGAGCTCAAGAAGCCTAAAAGGAAACATCCCAATCATTTATTTTCATAATGCAGATATTAACCCTCTCTCCTTAATGTCAAATGGCAGCAGCATTTTTTATTGTGAGCATGGGTAAGCTATTCTTTGCATGACAAAAAAACAGTAAATAAGTAACACTACAACATAGTGTACTATACATACAGACAACAGAGAGACTCACTTCCAGTTATAAACATGAAATGTCTGCTTCACTTTTAAAGGCTCTTCCACCAAGTGATTTAGTAATAAATTGATTTTTTTTTTAAATATTCAAACTGAATAATGGATTCAACTTGGTCAAAACTCAGTTGTTGTCATAAAAAAACACTGAAAGTTGCTGTCTTTATTTGAAAATGTTCCAAGTGTATGAAATCTGCAGTCACTTAACATTCTTTCGGCTTTTCTTAGCCACCTGTTCTCTGCAGTAATATAATTCTAATATATGACTATACTTCAGGAGTAATACATTTAAAGGAGTGATATATTTCTTTGTGAAAACATAACACTGCCCTCTAGACTTATAGAAATGTCTTATATTTAGAAAAGATTTTAAGGAACATAAGGACAACAACCCCCCTTCTTTCCACTCACAAAATCTAGAATAGCTATATATGAAACAATATGAAACAAAACCTTAACATAATTTTTAGTTTGGAAAAAGGATACCAAACAATAGTTGATACAAAGGTGAAGGGAAAAATGATGTCAGATGATCTGTAATTAATTCAAATAGTGTTTCATTCTAATTACTGTGTTTGTGTGATTTATACCAATATACCAGCAATGTCTTCTTGACTTTAAAGTGAGGTAATTGTTGGAGAAGAAAAAGTCAGCCTGCCTGTGCCAAGACAGCAGACACACACCAGGCCTAGTGGAACACCAGAAAGGGAGCGGGAATGTAAAAAGAGTGTGGCTGTGTTGCAAATGAGTGAAGCACAACCGTATTTGTTCACCTTGACTACAGAGTCCACAGATTTCTTTTTTTTCTGTTTGAGGAATTTTAAAACAACAGCATATTTTTATCGAGTTTTTTTTTTCCAAATAAACACATCAAAAGCTTTATACTTTGATTTGTGAAAATACTCATCTGGTCCCCTAAATATTATATTGAACAAATTCTACCATAAACGCAACTGTTCCTAAAATGCCTTTCTGAACTCTAGCTGCACCGCTAATTGTGATTGGGACACATTTCCCTTGATCCCTCTAATTGAGAATGACTTTTGTTATAGAATTCCTTATGTGAAATACTGGTGTGTTCAGTACTAATGACCATAAAAGGATAGAGGAGCACAATAAACGTAACCAAATCACTTGCTGAATAAAAAAAATAAATTGCAGATCTTATACAAGGATGTTTTTTTTGGTATTTATCCTCACAAGAACATGACGTCTTTGTATTTTGTTCTTAAACCTATCATTAACATTGTGACTCTTCTATGAAAGTTTATTATTCATACCCTAGATTGCCTTTGCTGTTCTGACTTTAGCTGAGACTAAAATGGTGATCTCCATTAATTATTTTAATACTCTTTAATATTTTAGACTTCAGTTAAATCTGGCCTAAGCTGACTTCTCCTAACATTGTTTTCCTCTACCGTTTCTCTGTGCTTATTCATGTTTTGATGGAGACCCATAAAATGAAGGAGACTGCAATGTCAGCCTCAATCACTCCTTCAGGTTTAGTGGAACACAGGGCCAAAGGAAATACTTGAGGAACATAAAGGGAGTGATGAGTCTCTGAAACCTCTCAGAAGAAACAGATTTACAAAAGACAAACCACCTAGCAGCATAATCCCCCATGATGGATTAGTAATAGTTTTCCTTCATCTGCAACTTTCAGCTGTTATCATATTTTTTCCCCTGGTTAAGATTCTTGTGGAGGTTCAAAGCAGGTACAGTAGCCTTAGTCATGCATACTGCAGGCTTTATTTTTCTAGGACTTATCTTGGTTTGTGTTATGCTTTAACCTGTTTTTACTACAGGTCTGATTCACAAGCATCCTCTTTTAAGATGTATTCAGCTTTTACCGCGCGATTTAAAGGATTATTCTGACTGTGAAATATTTTGTAAACTTATATTTTTTTTCAGGCTGGGAGAGATATTATATCGACATGGAGGTTGCTGCAGACTCTTGAATAATCATTGCCTTAACGCCAAGGCTCTAGATGCACAGTAAGAAAAATAAAGTATCCCATGAGACTCGGTTACCATCTCTTTACTTGAAGGTAGTAAGTACTTACACTATATGCGCCAGGTCAAGCGGCTTTTCTGGGTGTTCAGGGAACACAGGATGCGGAGGTTCTCGGCTGGGGACACATCCGAGCGACTTGCTTATTGCATGGCTTAGCTTCTTTGCAGGAGATTTCTGGTGAACACAAAGACAAACATGCGCCCATTTTATCCTGTGCAGTGTCACACGTTAAGTAGAGTGCTTGCATTTAGACCAAACTTGGAATTCAAATGACAAAACAGCCTATACGGTACATGTTTCTTACTGGAGTCCTTGTATACCATGCCCATATGGAAGAATAGTATACACTGTTCTGCTTTTAATAAACAGAGATTTTAGGATTACTTTCAGAACTTTGCTTACATAAATCATGTCAGACAATATCTGCCATTAAAAATATATGATAGAAAACAAAAGCACAGCAAAATATATATTTTTTCCCCCAGGCTCAAAGACATAAAATCATACTTGTGCCTCCCTGCTTGAATTTTTGACTATGGTGATTCAGCCTTAAGGTCAGTGAGAGCAATCTTATTATATAATACTCGACTGTCCTTGCTATAGAGTGAATAGACTTCCCTCCTGTTACGCTAAAATTCATTGTTGCTACAATACCAGGCACAAAGTCAGCTGTCTCTTGGTGTCTACACTTGATAAGTTGAGATAAAAGTTATTAGAAATTCTAAATGACTTACTTTCCCATATTTACTGGAGTAGTTTAAAATGACATACTATCAGCAAAATCATAGCTGAGTAGTAGTGAAATTGTCTACAGACTGATACAGTACATATACGAATGCACAAAATAAATTCAACATCCAGATCTATTGGGTTTAATTAAATATTTTAAACATAGTTATCACAGACAATCATTGAAAATGTGAGCATAAATACAGGGCAAGAAATGATGAATGTGCAGCATGAAACATGGCAAAATGTCATTCTGTGAATCTTCAGTTTGACCTCCGTAAGCATTAACACAATCATATCATTGAATCATAGCACTTTTCCATAGACCTCTTCAGTCTCTGGGGAAGTCCCACTTGTGTATCTGCGTTCAGCTTTAAAAGGTTAGCCAATCATAGTTGTATAGTATCTCTATTGGACTCAAATGAGGACAAAAACCTCATAATGATGGCACCTCAACATACTTTTCTTGAAGCTGTGCCTTTATAACTTGGCACTGTGTGGTCTTGGATTGTCCTTCTCAAAAATCACCACTTCTTGATTGTTTAAAGAAGAAGTAAAAACTGTAAGATGAAGAAATTTGTCAATGTGTTGCTGAGCAGTTAGGATGCCTGCAATCTGTACCAAAACCATTCTTGTTTTTAGGGGATTTTTGCCAAATCATTCACACCAGTTTGCTTATTATTTACCATGATTTCACCATACATTTAATCTCTCAGCACTCAGCATTACCCCCTTGCAGTTCATTTTAACAGACAACAATTTACAGCCATTCTGTTGATTTGCTGGTTACTTCTGCCCAGTATTACTTGGTAGCCGCTGCACAATGAAAATAATTAACGCAGATGGATAAGGAAGACATGATGGTCTTGGGTCCATATGCTAGCCCTCTTTCTTCCACGACTTAGTTTGGTCCTCACAGAGTTGGTTTTTAAAAAATCATAAAATAAAATGCCTAGTTTGAAAAATTTGATTACAAGAAAGACTTACGTAGATGTTTCATTTTCATCTTTTTTCATACCCATAGGAAAACAAGAAAAACCAAACACAACATCTTGCTTTATAGTTATGATGATAGATTTATATTGTGGCTGTTATGTTAAAGCTGTACAGTACTATAATGGCCAGCCTCTCAGATGGCAAGCACTCCTCAGAAAGGGAAGAACCACACTGTTGTTGTTGACAGGTCCCTGTGAGAGCTTCTAAGATCTTAGCAGCAGCTTCACCTCACTTCCAGATCACCTGGTAACTAAATTTAAATATTTAGATTTGTATTATATACACACAATATAAACACACAAGGACAGCTGAAAAATTAATAATTATGCTCACTTTTGAGAAATTAACATTTAAACAGAAAGTGTTTTGAAATTTGAAAGTTGAATGAATTTAACAATATCCTACGTACAGAGTAGAATAAATAAAATGGTGATGAATAAATAAAAATTCTCCATGAATTAGAAATGTGATGACCAGATATTTTTGTCAACAAATGTTGATTTTATTGGAAAAAAAAACCCAAATAAATCCCCAAATACAAAAAAGAACATTTATTGCCTCTTAGGGTGCTATGATATATTTAAAAGACCTCAATATTTTTTTTAACTTTGTGTTTATTAAGGAATTAAACAATGGAAAAAAAACAATGAAGTTTTTCCCTCCCCAGTACGAACTGCAATCAATACATTGGCAGTTTCCAGTAAGGAAAGATAAGTGAATTAAAAAAAAAACAACATATAAATATAAAACCAATTTGACATCATCATGTAGACCTCAACATATACTAAAAACCCAGGCTTGTGTGTCATTTATGTTTCAAATATCTTCTAAAATAATATTATTTTAAAATTATTATTAGGGCTGAATTTCCCAGTTTGATTGTAAAGTGCTTTATTAACAATATAGTGTAGGATATCACATGCAATACACTTGGGGTGAATTAAAAAAGATGATGGCAGACTTAAAAATAGAGATGACTCCTGGTCTATATTAAAACTACTATATAAAGTCCTCAAAATATTTAATTTGCTTTATCACTGTGAGCCAGGGGATCTCTTGGCATTGTCATTCCATAGCGCTTAGTGCTACTGGCATAAAGCATTCTGAACAGAAAAAGCTTCAGGTTTCTTGATTATATCAGGGCCTGGCCGAATGCATCTGAGACAGGGAGACAATTCCCCTGTTCAGGAGACACAGAGTACAGAAAGTCCACTGATCCTACAGATGCAGAAAGTAAGACATACAGTACACTACAAAAACTTTTTGATTATCCGCTCCATCTATAGTAGGAGACCAGCAGAATCCACGCCTGGAGCTTACAGTGAGAACATGCAGTCAGTGTGCTTCACTAATCCGAGAACAGACAAATAGAATTGGTCAAAAGCCCAGTGCAAAAAAAATGGACAAAGAGCAAAGAACTGTTCCAAAACTGGCAACTCTATTGTATATTCCTAGATTGTTCATGTTCATTTCCCTTTTTTATTTTCCATTTCACCCTAATGAAAAATTCAGAAAAAAAATACTTTATAATCAAAATAATTCTGGAACAAAAACTCTTAACTTGACAGTAAGAATGGGAAATTGTTAGATCTATCAGTTAGAAGAACAAAGATATGAAAAAATAAGGGTAGAATAATGTAAGAACAGAGTCTAAATGCAGCTGTTTTTAACATTTTATCTGTTTCCCTGTGGATGACTAAGGATTGCATGTGAAGGAAGGCCATTTCTGTTCAGGCAAAGTGTCAGCACTCACATCCTGTTTGTCACAATCAATCAGGCTGCATTGCAGACCCTGAGGCTGTAAAACACAAATCATGCTGAGAGCAGCCTTCCCAGGCTTTTCTGTTGAAGGACATCTGCAGGTGATATTTTTAAGTAAATTCCCCCACTTTCCTCCACAGAGCTCCCTTGAATTTTGAACAATGTGAAAATTGCTTTAAAATGCCACTTACTCTGTCTTGTCTCAGAAAAAGGCTGACTCTACAACTGCCAGAATTAATAAGGCAAATCATAAAACGATCCAAATTTGGGAAGGGATTTCCACAGCTATTAGAAATATGCTCATTTCTTAAAATAAAAAATAAACATACTGTAGAGTGTATTCTATATTCATGTGTATTAAACAGTATTAAATGAGCTTTGGATAACATTGTCTGACTGTATTGGTACAGTACTGTATTGTTGATGGTAGTGTTGATATTTGCTCTCACATAGTTTTTGTGTTTCAAAATCCAATAAAAATGCTTATCACAATAGAAAGAAAAAGGCTGACTCATCTTTAGTCTTGACTTGAATATAGTGCTTTTTTGTAACACAGTGTTATCTTCTGTGCATAGATACAGCCTAATCTAGTAAAAACTAAATAATGAGGAAGAACTGGTCAAAACATTTAGACAGAGATCTGGAATAACTGCACTGCAGCAGTACTGAAGACACTGAAATGAATATTTCTGCCCAATTACATACAACCTCAAATGCATATATCCATAGAGGGTTTCTTCAAAAATGTTCTGAAATTAAAATACTTACTGTTTAAAAGCTCAACATTTCTTGTCAAATCTGACACATGTTAACTCCAATGTTATTATGGAACCCAGAAGGTTAGTAGTGCATCTCTTCAACAAAACAATCCTTTCATTTTTTAACTAAACTCAATAAATTCATTCTATACTAAAACTACATGGCTTTCAACGACTAAAAGGAAGATGACTGTTACATCTGGTACGCACACTTTCTAAAACCATCATATTTTCATAAGTCTTTTGCCATTGGAGCTACATGTTTGTTTCAGTAGATAGAAAAACCTTAAATTGTTCTCAGAGGTATGGACCTACAGTATAGATCACATAAAAATGAAGTCTTTGTTCTGGTAATTTCTTCAAATTTAAAATATAAATTTAAATATAAGAAATGTATTCCACTGAGAATTTTTAATTTGTAAGAAATAAAAAACAAAACAGTGAAATTATAATTCAGGTTTACAAAATTATTTTCATTTGCATTGCATTTATTCCTTGCATTGTATATGAAAGTTGCATTGCATTTTAAATGTTTTATATAGTTTTCAAAAATATATTGAGTACAGCCTGATCTCCACAAGAAAAGTAAAATTAAGAATTAATTAAACACAAAAGACCAGCCTGCAAAAGAAAAACTTTCTTTACACAAGATGTAAGATTTGTACCCCAAACTGTCCTGGTTATGTCCTTACGGATGTGAAAATGAATAGTTCACTTGAATCCTTTTAGTGTAGGCATACTATTGTATCTAAGACTAATACAATTGTTTTGCAATAGCTAAAAAAATACATATAAAATTTAAAGATAGACAGAAGGAAATAGAAGCGCCTTTTAAATGCATAGTATCCACAGAAAAGAAAAAGTGGCTAGAAACCCATAAAAGCTACATCTAAAGTAGACACTTTCTTGCCCTCTCCAACCTCCTGAAACATTTAAATAAAACATCTGTGTCCATAAACATTAAATACGTTTATTAGGAGGTTATTCTGCGGGATAAGTTGTGCTCCACTTCCCACAGAGACATAAATCGATCAGTTTAAAATAACACTGAAATGACAGGCAAGCCTGAGCTACAGTGTCAAGGACAGAAACAAAAAGTGTTTATTCGTAGCTCTCCCTCAATTGAAGTCGACAGCCTGTACTACTCACAGTCTTCTTCCGGCACTGCCCAAATCTAGTTACTATCTTGACCACCCTACCCTCAGGAACAGCTCAATTTGCTCTCTCATACCCTTTTTTTCTTTCCTGAACCCAAACCAGTTTCCCTATTCCATACTTCATGCCCAATCTGCACCAATACTCTTCTGAATAGTTCTGACTGTCCCAAGTACAGCCCAGCAGACAGTGGTTCCAGAATCCAGCTAAGGATGTCAATAATAATGAAATACGGCAGTATACCATTTATTCAATTTTTTGCTTTACTGGGGTACAGTACTGTACATTTTTACCACATTCCTTAAATAGGTGCTTTTTTATTTCAGTCATGCTTTTTATACCCCATCTTTGAGAAAATTGTTTGGCAGCTTGGGAACAATTTTCAGTGTAATTATTGTCAGTAAAAAAATGCTTTTCTTTGAATGTTATGACCAAATGATTAAACACCCGGTACAAAATCATTTTTTGCACGTTTGTAGGCAGAATCAGAATATTCATGACATAAAAAATCTAATACAACTATGCATTTTGCATAGCATGTCAAACCATTCATCCAGTTCAAAATATGAAAAAGTATTACAATCTGATGAGACAAAACTAAAATAAATGCTGTACTGTATATTGTCTTGACAATTTCATTATATTTCTCAATTTCTAAAAGCTGCACGACTTTCTGCAATGGAAAGAGGGTATTTATTTTCAAAATTGTAAATTTCAAATGAGGGAATAATAGGTGGAAAATGTCACTAAGGCCTGAAAATAAAAAAGGAGCAGCACTACAAGCCCATAGAAGCCTTAAAAGCTTAATCAAAGGCTCCTGAGTGACTCCAGTGCAAAACACTCAGCCCAGGCGAAACGATTAGCCCTTCAGCAGAAGACTATTTGTTCTGAACTTGGCCTGAGCTGGCCTAAGGACAAGATTGGGCAAAGACATCAGCGTTATTTTTTTCTGGGCACTATATCTCTCTGGGTACTAGAAGGTTTGACAGATGTAAGATTAAACTAAATCAGTCATCTGGCACTTAAACAGAAAAGAGAAGAATGTTCTTCGAGTGTTAGGACTAAAGTGGACCAAGAAGTAGAAGAAAAATTATATATAATTCCTTTATGAATTATACACAGCATGTTACATGTTAATGGAGTTCCCTGTTGCTAGGGTTCTAGGGATATGTAGAAGGCTATGACATAATTCAACTACTAAAGCAGTGGTTCCCAAGCCCAGTCCTAGGGGACTAATGTGTCTTTTGATGTTAGAGCTCCAGCTGAGCTCTACTTCTCCAATCAAATTGATTACTTTAATAGATCTGCTTGTTTAGTCTTTTGGTGGTTTAGTTTTGGCACCTAACTACCAAAATTACCATACTTCAGGGGTACTTCTTCCAGTAGTTTCAGCATACAGAACCTTAATCGGGCTCTACTCAATTGGCAGACCATGATTTTTGATTAAATAGCTCTTAATAGGTGATACATGATAAACAGAGGTGAGACTGCATTGAACACTCCCACAATGAGTTTTTTTCCCTTTTCAAAGAGGACCACATTTGGTTACATTTCATGTAACATGTTTGAATGAGGAAAGCTCTAAAACCCAAACTTGGAGAAGATTTGTACCAATTACAAGCTCCATTTGATATTTAAGATCTGAACGAAAATTTATGAACATGTCCCAGATAAAAAAAGGAGATCAGTTAGCCAGTAATAAATAACTCATCTAGAATAAAACTAAATCTCACAGTGGTCTCTCAGTACCAGGATTGGATACCAGTGGAAAATCACTGAACAAAAAGACAAACATTATAGTATAGTACACAACACTTGGGAATAAAAGCTCAATAATTGTGGACTGGGTCCCCTACTAACTTTATGTTTATTTTGAATGATTCAACTATTTTATGACATAATGTTTTAATCATGTTTCAAAAAATCCATAACCACTACCTAAGTGTCAGTTTAACAGCCGCTCTTCTGAAGAAACAAACACCACTGAACAGTTTCAAAATTCAGAGGATTCTTAAGCAGAGAATGAAGCAGAGATGAAGCAGGCAATTGATTTTCCCACTGTTCAGGGGATAACGTTAATTTCCCTCGTTCTGTCAATGATTAATAACAAAATCAATCAAATGTCCAATGGCCTCTCAGCAACAGGAAATCAAATGATACAGGTGCCAGAAATAAATGCTTATTCTTACATCACTTACTATTTTACCAAATTTGACTTCATGTTCAATGAAAAGAAACTGCTTGTAACAATGTCCTGGAAATTCATCTAGCTGGTTTGCATGTAGCAGCTAATTGATTAGAAAGATTTATCTAATCCAATTATTCCTTGAAAAAAGACAGAGTATCGGTATCATTAACTGAGGAAGTTGTTCCATCTTCCCACGACGCTTTGTGTAAAAAGTACACTTCCCTGTAATTTCAGCTTCTTTGTCAAGTTTGTTTTTCAGTGCCGATTCTGAAGATGCCCTTTGGGCTGACTTGGTCACTACACGGGGCAGTGCGGTGGCTCTGTGGCTAAGGATCTACGCCTGTGGCTGGAAGGTTGCCGGTTCGTATCCTGTGGCTGGCAGAGGAATCTTACTCTGCTGGGTGCCTGAGCAAGGCCCTTGACCCCAACTGCTCCAGGGGTGCAGTATAAATGGCTGACCCTGCACTTGGATGCCAAGCTTCTCTCCCTGTCTGTGTGTCTCATGGAGACCAAGTTGGGGTATGTGAAAAGACAAACTCCCTACTACAAGAAATTGTATATGACCAATAAAGTGATCTTATCTTACATTTGAAAATTCTGAATTCTAGAATCAGGTCCATTCCTATACGGCTACAGTGCATGGCAAGGGAGCTCTGTTCTTCATCTTTCAACACTAAAAAAATCCAGATTCTTGAGTGCAGAAGATTTGAAACAGCAAGAAAAGCTACAAACTTAAAACTTTAATTAATACTACCACTGAAAATTTTTTGCAATTCTGATTCATAGAGACGAAGGAAAAGATTAATCATAATATTAACAGTGTAAATTATTTATTTTGTAACCTGTACTGTTTTTAATATTTTTTATAAATTTGACAAGCAATTTTTACTGCCATCTAGTGAGAACATAAAAGGGTGTAGCTGAATAGAAATCATAGTCATAATATCATTATTATTATATACAATACTGAAACAGGAAACACTTCCTTCATTTTCATGCTTATGAGTAAGCAGATTCACCTTTAAATTTGACCGATTTGTCTGTCATGGTTTAAAGCAGATAAAAATATTATTGTTAGAAATGTATGCATACTGTACCTCTATGGACATGAACTCAATATCTGCCCAATCATTTTCTTAAGTGCACATTGCCCTCTATTTCTCCTCATAAATATGCTGAAACAAATATTTGCTGAGAGACACGATCTCCAGTATAAAGGACAGACATCATAAAAAATTACTGTGCACCCTTTATGAAAAGAGATATCAATAAAACATACTTTGCAAGCAGCAGGAAAATAACTCCTGTGATTGAAGCAAAAATGCACCCTGAACCATTGCTAGGCACCACTTCCCAAAAAATAAAAAGCAGTAAAACTGACTTTGATAATAAGAAAATGCCATAAGAGTGACAACAATTTCAATTCCCACTACATGGAATTACAAAGCTACTGTCCACAGCTCTATTTGATATGGAGTTTTTTTTGAAGACACCGTGGAACATACTGGTTACAAGGTAAACTTTGGCGTCGTGAAAAAAAGTTGTTACCATTGCTGAATTGGTTAACCCTACACACACGGACACAATTTCTTTGTGACAAATACTCTATACTAATGTCCTGATGAGTTTGTGTGATGTACAGTACAGTGGCGGCAATTGTTCAGCGAGATACTGTATATCATTGTATGCACAAAGACAATACCTGCCTTGTCTTTCCAAAGGCATGTTGTGAAAAACAGCTGCCTTGGAGAGTAACAGTGTCAACTTATCGACATATCTGCTCTTTTGATACCATTACAAAATGGGTGTATCAAAAAGGTACTGCAAAACAACTTACTGAAGGTAAATCCACATTCTCCGAAGGAATAATTCGGCCTTGTCAGCTTCAGCATCCTGGATGCACCCACAGGTTTCAAGAATTTGTAAAGGGTATCTGGGGGAATGAACAACGTTCATGGAATAATCGAAGAAGTATGGAAGAAACGGAGCCTACAAGGTCTCTGCATGTGGCTGTAACCTTCATAGGCAGAGGCAAAATAAAAATATTATAAGCCTGCCTAAAAGTTTTAAGAAACCAAATGGACAGGCACTACTTAGACACAGCCTGTCCCTGGAACTGTGTGGCACAGGACTCAAAAAACTTTTTGGTCACTGACTCTTGGTCCTCAAATACATAATATGAAGCTGTCTCTCAGACTTTAACTAAAATCAAAGAGGACTTAATGCTCAAGTGAAATCTAAAAATGCATTTTGGTAAAAAATCAGCCATAACACCTGTCTAGCCAAACAGGTGCATTCTTAGCACCAAAACAGGCTTATAGTTCGCTAGTTCTCTGAGCAGGTGCAATGGCTAATAGCAAAGCTATCTCCACTGAAAAGTAACTCCAGAGAATCTGAATGAGGAGATTCAAATAGGAGCTTCACGAGAGTAATGAAGGCTGCACTGAGCTCCTGCTGCAGAACAGGATCCCCTTTAGAGGAGCTGTGCTTTTGCCACTGAGGAAATGGTTTTGCTTAAAAAAGCAGCACCCAAGAACATCATCAATTTGTATTTAATGACACACATTCATCATCCACAGAGATCTGTATTTACTGAAAGGTTCCTGAAGGAAGAGACTAACACTCATTAAGCTGGTTACACTTGCCTGTGGCCAAAGTTCCAACCCTGCTCCTAGGAAATCTACCAACGGACACCATACTGGGAATGTATGGAAGAACATTCCAGAATACTGTCTGAGGCAACCAATGCACCCAGCAATGGACCTTCCCAGTGCCTATCTGTTGTGTCTGCAGACATGTAGCATGCTGCCATATACAGTATACTGTACATACCCATCTCAGACCTGACAGCTACTAGAAACTGTGCCCAGATGTGGCAGAATGACACCTCTTGAGCTGAATCATCCATGTTCAAGTTTTACATAAAATTAAATAAAAATATTGAATATATAAATCCTTATATATAAAAAGTAGTTGCATATAAAGTAGTTTACATTTGAGCAGCATACTGTCGGTCACATCACCTGTCAAGGTAGCCAGAAAGACCATGGAGCCTTTAAATGGGGAAAAGTAAACCAAGTCTTGGTCATGCGCTTCGCAGGACAAACATGGTGTCAGTCAACCTGTGCAGTGACCTCATCCCACTGTCATTCGTGCAGAGCCTGGACAATCTGAGCACAGTGGTTGGTGGCCAGAGCACCACTATCTCTGTAATAGACAGCTGCATTTTTATGTGGAGCTCTTCTGTTGTTGACAACAAAGATACAGGCTAAGATGAAACATTAAAATTGTACTCTCCCTCCTTGCATGGCAATTTAAACTCCTTTGCTGACCCAACAGGTTTAACAACTTTTTAACAGGTTAAAACAAGGGGTTAAAACATGGGGAAGTGGAAGAGGATGGTGGAATGGACTAAATTGGCCAGGCATCCGGGCACGAGAGTGATTGCAAGGTTCCCCTTCATCCAGTCAAAATGGAACTGGATCTTAGTCCTTTCTTTTCAGAGAAGGTGATAATGATGTCCCAGATACCACAACAGATTCAAAGAGCAAGTGGTGCTGGGAGGAACAACGCCTTTGCCATTTTGGATTTAAAGGGCCTCAGCAGGGGATAAAGACACTGCAGATTTCAATGACAGGCCCTGCCAGCCTGCATTCTCAGCCTGTTGTTCCTGGTGAATTTCTCAAAACAGTTCATCAAAACTCATTGAACCATAGCTGCAAATGTGGACTACTACACTCTACTGAAAGAAATCTTCATTGGCCCCTGATCAATGCAAACCTGCTTTATCTGTCCTCCTGACATTTTCTAACAGAGCCACAAGATAAGCCTCTGACAGCATCAATGAAGCCAGCAAGCTCAGCAACACAGGCAGAGGGGCCAGTGGTCTTGTTGTGCTTTCACTGATGTACCCCTAGGTGTAGAGAAACAATAGCTCATAGCTGCCCTTCCACAAACATGTGAACAAACTATAGACAGCAGTAATGTGGCAGCGTGGGACCTTTTCTTGCATGATAGCTACCTAAAAAAACAGAAATTGTCGTGAAATGGTGAGGAGAGCTATGGGGAGGCTTACCCTCTAAAACAATGTGCTAGTGGCAAAACTCACAGTACAACACCACTGGAATGTAAATTACAGGAAGTACAAAACACAAAGGGTATTTCAACAACCATGCACATAATCACAAGACTTCTTCAAAGAACAAAAAAAGAAACAGTATATGAGTCTTAACCACCATAAGGTGGTTGAAACCAGCCCTTAACCAACAAAGCTCAGATGGAATTAACATAAAATGATTTATGAGAAAAGAGAAATAAAATTCTCATAATTAATATTTATAGGGTCAAATTAACAGCACAAAGCTGAAGATAGGAAAAAGCAGGTAATGGTGCCTTTGGGCAGTGGAACAGCTGGCTGGGCAGAACCATCTAGTGTACCGTACGTCATGCAGACTCACTGCCACTTTACTTGCCACTTTTATAATTCCCTCTAGCACAACAGGATCAAGGGGGGGTCAAATCATTAGGTAATAGTGTGCATAATGTCTTTGAATGTCTGTCAAGCTTTCACTGCTTTTTTAACAGAGGTGAAAAATTATTAAGGTACCAAAAAACTGTATATTTAATTTTAATGTACTTTAACTCAAGACTTTCCAATCAGCAGTAAATGTAATATTAGTAATATTACATCCAACATACGGAGCTGTGGTAGCTCGGGCAGCAAGGACATCTAGCTCCTGACTGGAAGGTCCTGGGTTCTTGCCCAGGTCCTTGCCCAGGTAGGGGCAAGTGATGTAGCTTCCTCTAATTACTTCCAGATGGCTCCCAGGTCCACTCAGTCTGCTTTCCAAATGAGTACCAGGGGTTAATCCTTCTGGGGGTGATGGGCTGGCCAGAACGTGATGCTGACCACATCACCTCCACCTCCAGTGTTGGATGGTCAAGAAAAATGGTGGCCCTTGCTTTTATGGCCTGAAAAGGAGACCTACCTACTGTATATCCAATATCCAAGTTATATTAGATGGAACTTCTATTGTTTTCTATAACTCTTCTGTCTATATGCTTAACTGCTACAATTATTATCATCTATAAACTACAAAGGAGTAGGAATTATACAGGAAAAAAATGCCTGTTTTATTCTTGCATCTCATGTATCATAAATAGAAAGAGATGTACAACAATAATACAAAAACTATTGAGACACCAGTAAATTTATATTAATGTAAATATATGCCATAAATCAATGCAAACAACAGCTGGCTACATTTTGACATACACCATGCAAGTGCACATCAAAGATATTTTAGTTCCTTAGGCCATCCAATCATATTGTCCTAGGGCTCAAAAACAGAGTTGTTTATGGCCAGCTTTGAAATGTTCTCTCTCTGCAAAAAAAGCAATACATTGTTCTGAATGAGTTAAACTACCACCACAAACCACCAGCAGTAGAATGCTGCTTGGCATATTTTCTCAGAACTCTGCAGTTCCTGTAATCATGAAAGTCTACAACATACATTCCTTTTGTAATAATGAGAAAGAAGTATGTTTTTTGTATTATGTTGGGAAATGTGATGGACAATTTATAAAGCGTGGCTAGAATTTATCTTTTTTTAAAGAAACAAAACACACATAACTTCTGCTGTCTAAATCTTATATTCATAACTCAGTTTTTAATGAAGCAGGCATAATTAACAAGGAAGAGACCAATCATCATTCACTTGCCAGCAGCTATATCACCCTGCAAATCACAACTGGAAGCCCACCGAAGCTAAGCAAGTGTGAGCCTGGCCAGTACCTGGATGGTAGACCTCCTGGAAAAGCTAAGGTTACTGCTGGAAGCGGTGTTAATGAGGCCAGTAGAAGGTGCTCACCCTGTGGTCTGTGTGGGTTCTAATGCTCCAGAACAGTGACGGGGACACTATACTGTAAAAAGGTTCCGTCCTTTGGATGAGATGCAAAACCAAGGTCCTGCCTCTTTGTGGTCATTACAAAGCCCAGCATGTTTCTCAAAAAGAGTAGTAGTGTTACCCTGGTATCCTGGCCACATTTCCCATTGGCCTTTACCAATCATGGCCTCCTAATAATCCCCATCTATGAACTGGCTTCATCACTCTGCTCTCCTCCACACTGATAGATGGTGTGTGGTGAGTGTACTTGCATACGATGGCTACTGTCTCATCATCCAGGTGGGGCTGCACACTGGTGGTGGTGGAGGGGAGTCCCCATTACCTGTAAAACGCTTTGCGTAGACTGTCCAGAAAAAGTGCTATATAAGTGTAAGGAATTATTATAATTACATGTACTGTAATACAAGTAAGACTATCTGTGTTTTCTTGATTTATCCCATTTTTGTTGAAAAGAGTTGGGGTGTTACTCCAGCGTCTGGTCAAATTTCCCATTGGCCTTTACCAATCATGGCCTCCTAATAATCCCCATCTACTGTATGAACTGGCTTCATCGCTTTATTGTCCTCCCCACTGATAGCTGATGTGTGGTGAGAATACTGGCACATTATAACTTCAGCCTCATCCAGACTGATGCTGCACCATTGGTGGTGATAAAAGGGATTCCCCACTACCTGTAAACTTTGAGTGGAGTTTCCATAAAAGCACTATATAAGTATTATTATTAGTAGTAGTATTACTTGAATCTTTTTAGAAATGGGAAGCTCTGAAAACACTTACAGTAAGTCTAATTCATCCTTCTCATTGTTCGTCTACAGCTCTGTTCTGAAGGTCTGAACCTTCAACAAACACACAAAAACACACCGTGCTAATGTTTGCAGCAACACTACAATAATAGAACACAAAATTCTATACTGTATGAATCTCTGTTTGAATCTTCCTTAATTCTAATGGTTATATTATATATTGTTATATTTGCCATTTTTGTCTAGTTCTGGTCAGTTCAGAGTACAGACATAAATCATGTAGCAAGTTTTATTTAAAAAACAGTGTCTTTATATATTGTAGGTACTGTACTGTACAGTATATGTTAGCCATAGTGCTTTATTAAAAAGGAAACAAACTTAAATTACTTTTTAAAATTAAACGAATTACTTAAAAGTTTCCTATACACACTTGAGAGAAACTCCTGTAACTTCTAGTCAAATAAGTTCATTACACATCACTTATTGCTCATTAAGATTTTTTAATTACACAGATCTTTCATCCACACTCTGAAACACTCCAGCAAGAGATAGATAGGCCAAGGGGAGATTTTTTCATGAATAAAATTTAAAGGTTAAGCATTTAGTGTGATCACATTTAAAAAAAAAAACTGTGAAGAGATAAATCACTGCAAGATAAAGTACTGAGATAATCTGCATCTATATTTAAATTACAAGGAATCAACTGTAGACAAGTATCTAGGGAATCTGTACAGTTGTGCTGTACTGTATATGTGTGCTGTACATAAGTTTTAGTCATGAATGAACAAACATGATAATGTTAAGTTTAGTGAAGTCTTTAGTTTTGAGACTTTTTATTATTAATGTACTGCTGTTCTGCGCCATGGGCTTCACTTCATTGCAGCAGGCATTCAATGAACTGTGTGGATATGGACTCCAAAATGTTTAATAGAAAAAAGAAACAGCAGAATAGCAGAAAACAGCAACTTGCAGTGAGGATCTTAGATCTCTCTTAGCCAACAGTTCCCCATTTCACCTCCCCAAACCATTTCACTGACCTTTTTGTTTGCACTCTTCTGCAATGATTTCAGGACTCCTACACTAGGAAAACCAAAATTAACCCTAAAAGTGGATCACACCTTGCCCTTCTCTAAATGAGTCCTAATTTCTTTTAAAAAATCGAAGATTTCAGCTTTTCACAACCCTCCCTCAGATCCTCTTTTGTCCACTCTTTCATCTACTCAGTGCTTTGTTCTCATGTGCTTCATTTTTCAGCCACCTTACCCTCTCTCACACTCCTGATGAAGGCTCAACAGTCGATATGTTGTGTTTTCAATGTGGCATTAACCTTTAGTTGCTCCTTTGCAGAAAATAGAAACTACAAGTAAGGACTGATGTAATTAGGGGAACACCACTCTTCCTAATTTAAACCAGTGATCTTGAATCCGGTATTGTTCATAAACTAGTCAAGTTGGCAGATGATACAAAAATAGGAAGATGAGGAAACAATGTACAGGAGAAAAAGCAAATGAAAATGGCTGTAGTAGTTCAGGTGGGTAGCAGCGTCAGCATGCATAGGCTGCAAAGGAACAAGTAATAGGTTTATTCCATGCTGAAAAGAGAAGAAAGAAAACACAACGCTTTGGCCACGACCAAAGCGTTGTGTTTTCTTTCTTCTCTTTTGAGCATGGAATGAAAATTGCTGTTTAGATAAACATTTTATATACAATTTAAGACTGGGCAAACAACAGGTATATGTGTAATGTAGACAAGTGCAGAACATTACACAAAGGTAGTAAATACATAATGCATTACACAGTGCATTAAAGGGGTTACTATGGAATAAAGCCTTGGTAATTAAATAGACACGTTTACTGTATACAGTATGTCTAGATTGTGTAGGAAAGCAATACAAAACACAAACAAAATATTAGGACATATAGATAAAATTGTAGACTTTACTGTAAATACAGGGATGCTAAAACTATACAAATTCACTATGAAGTTTTCTTTTACAAATTCATAGTTTAAATTAAAGTTTCGTAAAGGCTCTTTTCAAGAAATCGCCAAGTGATAGTTTTGGATCAATTATTAATTCCCAAACAAGCTAAAGGGCCTGAAAGGCCTCCTCTTGTGTGGTACCTTTTCTAATTACATACCCAAGATGAGTGCTCCTTCATCTGATGCTGGTTGCTATGGGGACCACTGGCATGACCCCGCCAAAAGCAGTTCTGGCAGAGCTGGTAATTGTGGCACTGTTGGCATCGGTATCGAAAACCCATCATGCTTTCGCTACGACAATAAGAACATTCCACCGGGTGGAAGACTAGAAGATAAAACACAGGAATATGGAAGATACCTCATTGTGAACTAACAACCAGTTCTAATCATCTTCATATCTCGTACACACATGCATTTAGTTAGGTGCATCATTCTTTAGTAACAGGAGTTGCTTTTTAAATTCCAAACGAAGAAACTAATCTTCTATTTGTGATTTTGTGTGTGATTTTAAAACTTTGAACCACCTTTGAACAGCAGACACACACACTGAATTAAAGCATCACAATTCTGGAAGGCTGTTAAATAATGTGATGAGTACTAAAATCAAGGATAATTCAATGAACAAAGCTTTGATGTGCCAGTTTCAACTATACCCATACTGTGGACAGCCATAAGATCCAAAAGTCTAAAATAATTTTTTATGGATACATTTCGTCTGTGGAGTACATACAGTGTACATGGTTATATAAAGTACTACTGTATATCCAATATACTTCCAGAAATGATTAAACAAATGATAAATTTCATTTTACATAAACTATACATATTTATATTTGTATGTGCTGTACTGTATATTAAAGAGAACTGAATGGCCTTCTCTCATTTGTAATGTTCTCACATAGACAAAGTTTTCACCTGCTTTCAATGATGTCCAATTTTGTTGAATTAAAAAAGACACACAATACACCTTCCACTTCTAAGACTGACAAAGGGGGTGAATACTTTTGCAATGGACATCTTCGTGAATTTTTTTGCCATTTTTGGCTATATACTTCCTTCAGCCATAAAACTGTTCAGCTTGAGTATTTAAGATTTCATTTAAAAATGGCGAGTTTAGAAAATGACTGTAATTCAACAAAACAGAACTTTATTGGAAAGGGGTGAATACTTTTGAAAGAAACTATATGCACAAAGGCTAGTGCAAACACTATTAAAACAAGACAGTACTTCAAAATGAACTATGAAATGTACTCTCCATGAAGAGATGCTGATTGACATTTACCATTTTCCACATTGGCAAGTCGGTGCATGAGAGGTAACCAAACCAGGCACTGTGGGGGAGGATCAGCCATTAATGCATCCAGAAACATATTCAGCATAATCTTCTTCTGGGAACACAAAGACAAAACAGCTATGACTGTGTGCAGAGTCCCACTGGATTGTATTACTTTTAGGTATAATGATGCCTCAGTAGTTTTAGTAGTGTGATAGTTATGTACATGAACATCGATAATAAATTCAAAAAAGTGCACAGCCTGCTACCGTACAGTATATATTCTTAAGACTAAAACTGGCAGGATTTCTTCAACATTATCTGTAAATAACTGTTTTTATAGAAAATATCCCTTTTTCAGAACGTCTCTTAGCAATAAAATTAAATGATAAGCCTATACAAGGACCTCAGTAGGACCTGTTTAAAGACACCTTTAATACAACTGTATTGTCACTTTTGGTTCTTGAGCTGTAAAAGATCCCATGTTGAACAAATCACAATATCTACAATAAGCTTTTAGGAGCTATAAGTTTTGAGGCTCAATAGTTAATACTGTGCAAGACATGGTACCTACCTGCTAGCCAAGAAATTCAAATATTCATAAAACAAGTAAATTAAAAATGATTGTATTCATTTTCCACAATAATTTGCTACAAACACTGTTTCCTTTGACAAGTTAGCATTTTAACAAAATGTACTTTCACTTTACCATCACAGTAACTGGAATTTACAAACTGCTTCATTTATTAATGGACACCTTTAAACAAAAGACATGAAAACTCCTGAAATGTTGTATTGAATAGTGTTATTTCAAGTTAGATCTGTCCAGAGAAAGGTGGCAGTTCTGTGGTGGTGCTGACCTAGATCAGTGTTTTGGTCTTACCTGCTGTGGAAAGCACGTTTGCACTGAATGTTCTGTGTAACCGAAAGAAGGACCTTCAAACACAGCCGTTGGGAGCTTCAACACTTCTCTCAAGTAATGATCAAACTTTGTAAACATCATGGCTCCGGTGGAGTCCGTGATCTGAGAGAACACATCTGGAAGAAAAAAGTCAGTACCGCAGGTCAAATCTTGTCTCCTTGTCATTTCTGAAAAAGTAGATTAGCTTACAGAATCACTGACTATTTAAAAGTATGGGTACATTTGGCAGCTAATTTATTTTTATGTGTTCAGGCTGGGTATACTGTACATTTCCAATTGTGAACATATTTTCTTCTTCTACAGCAGTTTAATGTTTTTCAAGAGCAATTCCTATGAGTGTGACATTTTGCACTATAAGAGGAAAGTCCTCCTGCTGGTTCTTCACCTTTTGATGGCATAGCATGCATTATTATGTACTAAATGAGAATGGCATACACAGTGTATATATACATACTGCATACTGCACTCTCATCCAGAATAGCATGTTTTTTTTGGGGGGAGTCCATCCTATTCACAAATTGTCAGTAAAAAATAATTTAATTCACTTAATTTTCTAAACAATCAATTAACTAAAAGCCAAGAACATGTCTTGGTGACTTTAGTAACAGACCATACTATATAGTCGAGTGGTTCGCAAACTTACAAATATAGATGTGATCGTGGCAGCATTCATGATCTACTACACCCCTGACCGGGGGCATAAAAAACCCAGGGGATATATTGACTTACGTTCAAACCAAAATGCCACAACTGCCAAAACGTATAAGGGAGGAGGCCCCTGGGATGTTGAGAGTAAAAATGCTACTGTCCGGGATCACCCGACATTGGCTAACAATGACAACTGGCAATCGTGATTTATTTCGGCAGATTCAACTCATGACGGACAATAGCCAAGGCAGGGACGTCGCCACGCCTGTGCAAAATTGTTATACAGGATTAACATTGTCCTGTCAGGCCGACTGGAGCACCAGAGTCTTCTATAAATATTTTCTGTATCTCCATAATGATGGTCAATATGTTGAATTCAATTCCTTTGCTCTCACTGAAATCAGCAGTTCATGCCAACAGCAAGTTCTCCAAAACTATAAGTCCTGCTAGAAATTTTCTTTTAGTTGTGATTTACCATGAAATAACCATCAAATGATAGAGCACTTGAAAATGAATATGATTGTACTGTATGGTTCGATGGCTGGTTGCTCATTTTCTGTAATGGTCTGGCAAAGTATCTAAAAAAACATGTTGCCTTATGTGTTGGTTTCATGAACTTACATAGTAGCAAATTTTGCTTGGTCACAAGCATGATTACAGAGAAAGAGGGTCGCTGTTGCATCACTGGTTTTGTTGCCTCGCTTTGAAATGCAGACAATGACAGCCGTATGGCACTATGCATACACTGAAACTCCATCTTTTGTAATGCAAATTGGAGGTTGTTCATGTCGCAGTGTACTTGGTAGTTTCATTGTGGTTTGAAATGCACTCATCATTACTGATTTATTATAACCCCAAAATGTAAAAATTGTGTTGCAGATCCCCCACTTGTATACTTGTATGAAACAAGTAGTTATGGCTGTTAAGCAAAAGACTTTGTCATCTCCTATTTTGAGATATTAGTAATGTTTTAATCATAATCGACTGCAATCATAAAGTGCATCAAGGATTACAAATTCATCCCGTCTTTATTGTTGAATCAATACTTTTCAGTCATATTCCAAGTAGGAAATAATTCCTGATGTTCACTGACATAGGCCAAGTATAGCCACTGCAAAGAATATCCAGTGCCAGTATATCCATGAACCAGCTGGAATCCATGAACCAGCTATACTTTAGCATCTTTACAAAAGCCAAGTACTTTGTGAAAATTACAGATAACCTGTTTGGTTGAAGATTTATCAATCCATTTCCTGGATTCTAAATATGTTGTGATAAAAATATTCCATTCATGTATGATGATGTGTTACAATGAGACAAAGCCAGAAATGTCCAGCCTCTAACCAGATGCGTATGCAGCCACTTTAACTTTGGTTCCTTCTGTACACAGGAACTTCACTGTATACTTTTTACACAAAAAGTCAGAAATCTTTTTCAGTGATTGATCTGAAATAATAAAGCAAAAAAATGTTTTTTGTGTACTCTTTACAGGGCCATATGCACATCTTACGTCCCTGCAATCAAAAACTAACTAAACCAGACAGACTATTGAAAATCCTAAATTTTATGAGATGGCATAACGACGTTCCATAGCCCCCAGGAGCCCCTATACATCACATGGTTATAGTTTTCCTTGGCTGAGAAGGCAGAACTGTGGAAGTTGGGGGCCAGAATTGGTACAGTACCTTTCATCACCAAGCCCGGTGTTGAGCCAGAAATCACAGTGTGCTGGAAAGTGTCGAGCGCTGATGGGCTAAAGGGTCTGTTTTCATTTTATATAGTTTTGCAATATAAAAACTGGCCCCAGAAAGCTGTAGAAAGGGGAGTTTGGAAGAAATAAAATAGAAAGGAAGTTATATTAAAGATGTGTACAGCCATTTTAGGTGATGTACTGTATACCTTTCACTAACATAACGAAAGATGACAGAAAAGGTGTACAGGGGTTTCTAAAAAGAAAACAGCTTGGACCTTCAGTGCCACATCATTTCATCACCACTAAATTCCTAAATCCACATCTAAACCTATTTCTGCCTGAATGACTACTGTGCTTAAATGCTAACAAAAAAGTGTGGCTACCTGCACTTCAGCAGTTCATTACATTCATTATAAAAGGTTACAAGAAGGTGAGACATGCACGATTCTGCCTGAAAAATCAACAAGCAGACTGCTCACAGAGACATGTGAGATATTCCTATTGCTAAACACGAACAAGAGTGTTTGTATGGTTCCGTAGCTCATTAGTGCCACATTGTGGATTGGAATGTGAACTGTAAGAATAGAAAAAATAAGGTATTCTTGACTTTATGTAGATTCCTGGAAGTAAGAGACAACTTCCACTAACCAAACAATATTCATACTGTAGGTTTAATCCATTGCTTGTTGAAATTACATTAGAAAGATGGAGATACTAAGAATTTATGGTTGTAGATAAACATTTTAAAAACAAATTAAAAAGACCAAAGTAAAAGTTAATTTACACTTCCTGAATTGACACATTCAAGGCTACTGGCATGACATATTGAGACTACAGCTGTCTCTCTTAATGGGGCTCACATTTAATAATAATAATAATAATAATTATTATTATTATTATTATTATTATTATTATAATTGCTTACACTTATATAGAGCTTTTCTGGACACTCCACTAAAGGAGCTTTACAGGTAATGGGGACTCCCCTCCACAACCACCAATGTGCAGCATCCACCTGGATGATGCGATGGCAGCCATAGTGCGCCAGAATGCTCACCACACATCAGCTACTGTATCAGTGGGGAAGAGAGCAGAGTAATGAAGCCAATTCATAGATGGGGGTTAATAGGAGGCCATGATTGGTAAGGGCCAATGGGAAATTTGGCCAGGACGCCGGGGTTACACTCCTACTTTTTGAGAAACACCCTGGGATTTTTAATGACCACAGAGAGTCAGGACCTCAGTTTTACGTCTCATCTGAAGGACGGCGCCTGTTTACAGTACATTGTCCCGGTCACTATACTGGGGCATTAGGACCCACTTGGACTGCAGGGTGAGCACCTCCTGCTGGGGCCCCATTTCTCTTTAAAAGATGACCCTTCCATTTTCTTCAGTTTTACTGTATCTGTACAGGAGCACCCCACCACTCCAAAGGATGCCACAGCTCAGTGGCTGGCAGCCATGCCCTCGCTCGGCCTTGATCGCAGTGGAGACAGTGATGCAGAGCACCTGGCTATAGCAAGAGCTTTCACTGCAGCAGGTGCTCTGAGGGTGTTTAAAACCTACTCAGCGTCTCCACGGAGATCCGGCATTGATGTTCACATCTCACTTCTGAGCCACTGTTCCAGTTCCCCACTGTTCCACTCCCCCTGGCCTGTCGTACCTACGCTCTTGGGTCTGTAACACCTTCAGCGTCACTTTGTTTCCTGAGGGGCAGCACTGGTTATGACAATATCACAACTGACCCTACCTAATGTGTCTGTCATGAGTGTTCGGACAAAGAGCAACAGCTCAATGGGCCCTGGTTCAATTACAGCTTGGGGGACTCCCTGAAAGGAGCTTGCATGTTCCTCACTTCTGGTTCATCTGAGTGTTCTAGTTTCCTCTATTTATCAAATACATGCCTGCTCGGTTGAAGTGGTATAAAAATATATATTGCTTGATGGAATTAATGCAGTTCCCAGTACTGGCTATGGGACTTTAATAGCTTCCTCTTATTTGAGACTGCCCTGACATACAGTAGGCCAGAAAACTTGACTCACTCTGCCCTCTGGTGGCTGCTTAATGTAACTGTAGCCCGTATGACTTGGACCACCATACTGTAGATCAATATACTACTCTGAACCAGCGAAACCATGAACTGCACTTCTTTTATTAAATGTAACAGGCAAATTGTCTCTTCTGAATTCTTTCTAGTTTTTTTTTTCAAGTGTTCCTGTTCATGATCTGTTTTTAACATTCCAATGCTAGTGTTGAGAATCTGTGGCACAGTTTGTAAAAAAAGTCTAGCCACTAGAACATACACATAGTGTACTGAAATATGTCTTTGGTCAGGCAAACTTTAAATCAAAATCATGTTTGATTGTTTTAATTAATATTGCTAGATTGTACTCAAAAGCTTGAATGTTCTTAACCAACACCTGTTTTTACATAGTTCAAGTAGGTAGCTGGGTCAGCATGCGTAGGCTGCAAAGGAACAAGTAAAGGTTTATTCCATGCTGGAAAGAGAAGAAAAGAAACACAACATTTGGGCTGTGAAGCCTCTGGGCTCCACAGCAGAAACATTGTGGTCCTTTTCAACTGTTTTTATGTGTACTGTATATTGACTTTCCATGATGTTTTTGTTCAATTGTATACCCTGTAGGTAGCATGGCCCATCTTTTAAATATCTTAGAATTATATATTCACGCACATAATAAGTCATCCCATCAATCTGTGTGCTAAACCCTCATTTTTATATATCACAAATAGGATCACCTTCTAATCCTCTCTATGTTCTAGGATTCATTAGGATTCATCATGATAAAGTTACACAAACTGCAGAGAAGTTTAATTCAGATCACACATTTCCTTACTCTCAGAATATCAATGCACACCATCATTGTTTTCACAAACACTGCTTCGTGATGGCTTCTGCAGAATATGATTCATAGTCCAATTTAAAGTTATAAATTTGCAGTTATAAATTTTTCAGAACAAAAAAAAATTAGTTTTGGGGCAAATGCAGACAAAAACTTCATACAGTATTTGCATTCATTTTGCTCCCTACTGTAATAAATGTAATGTCATGTCACTTTTGTTTTGTTATTTGACACTTTTGAGTTGTTAACCAGTCTGGTATCGTCACTAGACAATGATCTCAGGTCTGCAGGCATGCCTACAACTAATAGAACTTGTGTTCACTCTACAAGCACTACTGGAAAAGCTGTGCATGGTATTTTAACCTTTAGAGCCTTCTATTCCACCTGATCACTGATCACTCTTGTAATTCAGAACTGCTATAAATGCTATATGAGAATATGATTATTAACAGAAATTTGAAACCTGGACTTCTCTATTAACTTCTTAATTATTACTGAAAACTAGGCAATTCAAAATGTAGTAGTTCAGGTGGGTAGCTGTGACAGCATGTGTAGGCTGCAAAGGAACAAGTAATAGGTTTATTCCATGCTGAAAAGAGAAGAAAGAAAACACAACGTTTCGGCCGTGGAGCTCCATGGCCGAAACGTTGTGTTTTCTTTCTTCTCTTTTCAGCATGAATTCAAAATGTAAGTTACTAAAGAGCTCAATTCAGATTTACAGACAACAGGTCTATAAACAAGACACTGAGGATCAGATTCGCAGCTATGGCAAAAGTCTGGCACAATAGTGCTCTTTAACACAAGCCTGATTTTAAAGCACCTGAAATCTTTTTTTGTTTATGTGAGTGTCCTGTAATTCGCCACCTGTGTTTGCACTTAATCTTGCTTTCAAAATGAATCTAAAAAGAAATATTAAAGATGACCCAAAGAGTTTCAGTTAGTGTAAGCAATGATCTGAGAGAGGTCTGTTAGGTCTCTCTCAGGAAACACTAGCTTAGCATTGCACATGGCCAGTGACAGTGCAGTAATGCCTGTGTAATTGCATATATCTTTCACTAGGGTGTATCACTGTGTAGAAAAAAGTTACAGCAGTGGCCTCCAATCCTGGTCAGGGAGGGCTGGAGTTTCTGCAGGTTTTCTAGGCCAGGGGATCCCAATCATGTTCTTGGTGGCCCAAAGTCCTGCAGGTTTGTATTCCTCTCTGTTACACAACTGAGAATTACTGAGTAATTAACTCAATAACACGATTAATTTGAACTGTTTTTTCACATCTTAAACGTGTTGAGAGTTTTAACCATGGTGCAAATTACGGGGGAGCTAGGGGGAGCTTAGCTCCCCTGAATAAGGCACGAGCTCCCCTGAAGAGACCATTTGGAAAATTTTGGGGGGGGCCTCTAAAATATGGATGGCACAGTCGCGGAATCAATTTACACTTGTCTGAGAGGGAGCCTCAGTAACGTGGGTTTTGTTGAGTTTTTGAAGAAATCTCTTTCGTGTGATGTGTTCCCCCCCCCCAACCAGCAGCTCCCCCTAATGCCAAGATATAATTCGCACCCTGCTTTTAACTACTTGCATTTCATAAGTAAGAAAAAAATCCAAGTTTATGAGTAGAAAAAACATTCCAATCAAACAACCTAATAGTTCCATCAAGACTTCAATTAGGTAATTAAGCTCGTCTGGAATGAAACTCAACAGGTTTGTAGGCCTCAAAGACCAGGATTGGGAACCCCTGTTTTACAGCACAGCTGATCAGGAAAACTACCATATTAGTCCAATCAAGCCAATAATTAACTAAATTAGTTATAAAGAGGAACTGCAACACTATTTTTATTTTTCAGGGTTAGAAAGAATCAGCTTTGATGAGTGCATTTCAAACCGCAATGAAGTAAAATGTACACAGTAACTTGTAAAACCTGCAATTTGCATCCCAATACAGACATAATTTCCAGGTATGCGCAGCACTATATGCAGCAATTCAGAACAAGGCAACCAAAGTTCCAGTGACGTGAAGCAGCTCTATTACATTGTACATAGCAGGCTTGTGAATACATCTGTTTTAAAACAATTGAAATATTGCTCTCGATTTCAAGACGGTTTTGCCAATAAATGGAACCTGTTTATTAACACGCATGAAGATCACATTGGAAACTTCCTGCAGTGAAATGTCCACTGCACAATCAGTACTTAATTAACTCATACACCTCATTACATTAGTCCTTATGTCACTAGTGAGCAGGAAGGGCTGCATCACGTCGCAATTTGTGGGATCTTTCGCTATCGCCCATGGTGAGACCAGGGGTTTATGACAACATGTACTTACAGTACTTTCATAAGGTTCATGATTTTGTGCTTAACTTGAAATTTGTAAATGTGTTCTATAACATCAATGACTTTTTTTTGTTATCGAATTTAAATAACCTGTCTGAGAAATTGGGACTGCAGTTCCCCTTTAAGAACCAAGTCAGAATTAAGACCTGGTGATAAACTTGCCCTCCAGGACCTGCAAGGGGTGCCCCTGGATTGAAAAACTGAAGTACATTTCAGGAAAAGGGGAAAATGTAGCATCCCAACACTTACACCGTAGTTTGTCCACAATTTTCCCACCACACATGGTAGCCAGCATGGCTTTAACAGAAAACACAGTCAATTTGCCATGGCCTTCACTGGAAAGAAAAGACAAAAACAGACCAGAAAATTTAAAAAAGGACACAGCAATCCTGAATAGACAAAGATGCCCATTCTTTTTTTCTGAATATTTTGTTGTAACCGTTGACTTTTGAACACTGGATCTACACTGAAAGGTTACAGTATATCCAAACTGGGCCACCAAATTTTGAATATAAAGTTGCCATACCTTAAACTGCCCCTGTTCAGAAACTGTTCGACCAATTAATTCCAAACTCAGCAGGTACTGTATCTTCTTTGTGACAATGATATTAAAATAAGGCAAAGTGAGTTTCCTACATAAACCAGTAGACATCTGACAGCCATGTTTTTTCAAAAGTGACTGCTAACTGTTCAAAGGCAGAGTAAATATTTAACTCCAAACTTGGCCAGCATCATCCCTACCATAACACGATATTATCTTTTTGAAACTGTGGTCCAGCATAAAAAAATAGTACATTAAAACTGGTCACATAACAGCATAAATGTAAAAGCCATAAAATTCAAAATTTTTTAGCCACTTACTGAATATCCACATTTGAAAAGCAGGCACATTTCTCACTGACAGAAATACAAATCATTTCTATTATGACACTGACGCCAATCTCATTAAACTACTAATGAGTTAGATGTTAGATGAGCTAGATTGTTACTGAAGACACCAATAATTAATCTTTTCAGTAAGCATCTGATAGAAAGCTAACCACCACAGAATTTTATAATAGTAACTTTTGTTGGCATTTCATGGTTTCATACTAGTGAAGATACAGTAATTCTTCTACAGTCTTTCTTTGCAGCTAATATGTAACATAACATTAAACTCACTTGCGAAGGAGCCAACCAGGTGACAGCATAACACAGACAGATGTGATATCTGAACTGTTAATTTTACACAAAATAAACAATTTTCAAAATAAATTGGAAGTTTTAAATCTATTGCACACAAACCTGTTGTTCTTGTCTTAGCAAGTTTTTCTCCCCATTACTGAAATTACCCGAAAAGACCTTCTGATTTGAACTGCTTATCAATGACAAGGTCATTGGATGTGAATTGTTTTTCTAAGAGACAACACTTCCTGTAAATGCAAAGGGCTTATATGTAGCACTTGCCATTACATACAGTATATTCTTTTGGGGGGGCAGAGGTCAAAGACAAGAGCCCCAGTAGTGCATTTTGAGTTCCCCTCAAAATACAGGAATATAGTAATCATAGTTAAGGGCAATTGTTGTCTCTATTCAATTAAAAATAAGCATAAAACATTTCACAAAATTCCAGAAAACAAGAGTCAAAACAGTAACGAGTTACCTCTAACCATCAAAGCATTGTGCACCTTTTCATTTCACTTCACTCAAAGATTTAATTGCAAGTCTTGTTTCTTACCTTCTTTCTTCCATGAATCATTAACATTCCAGCTGCCTTTTCAAACATGGGCTTAATTCTAAAGATTTTCTTTTGCCCTTATCCTTTCTATCTCTTCAATCAATTAAAACAGACAGAGCAGACAGTACCTTGTCATTGCAGACAGATAATTGCACTGAATTGATCTGATGATGAATCTGTGAATGACGCTCGGCCATGATTCATATCTAAGGCTATGTGCAGTTAATTTTACACATCCGACAGCTAGGGGAAAACAGCAGTTCATTTTAAGGACCACATATTGACAAGCCAGCATTAGTGGAATAATATAGAGTATTTAAAGCATTTAAGCAAAGTAATTAGTCTTGCTTTAAAGTCAAGGCAAGAACTTCCTTCTTGCTTTCAAAAAAGACTTATAAAATCAAATGCAAAAAAAAAGCTAGTGAAAAAATTGGCATTGTTTACTTATAAAGTTTGATTTGGTGTGTAACCTACAGTATGGCTCCGTCATTAAAGGTAATAATTACACAAGATCTGATAACATTCTCAATCATATCATTTGCATTGGTGAAAATTAATTAGGTAATTTGCATATAACCATCAGTGAAATAATTTAGTGATAAGAAGTTGTTACAGATACTGGTTTCAGTAGTAAACCCAAGCTGACCAGTGTGGTGGTCCTTGCTACTTCAGTAGTTTAGATGGGAAGCTCAATTTATGCTAATTCGGTGAGCAAAATTAATTTCTGCCAGGACAACAGGTTTACATATATAATCTTAACTACTCTTACACAGAGTATGTTCAAAGGACCTTTGAAATAACTAATGAACATATTCTTCTTTTAAAATTTAAAAAAGGCTTAAAAATTACACTGTGTCTCTCAATTGAATTTACTGTCAGCTTTACATTTGCTGACACTTGAATATTACTGAGTGGACAACATGTCACATCAACTTACCTTTCAAACCTACTGGCTGCCTGACAGCACTCATGAACCTCTCTGCATTACGAATTGTCACTGCATGTCAAATAATAATGAAACAAAATCACAAACTGCCAGGCATGAATTTCTTACTTGACAAAAAACTACAGAGCACAGATGTAAATCCTTTCTGGCCAACACTGGTAAACCTAAATCTAGCCACTGTGTTAATTACCTGTCATAGGCAGCAATCATGAAGTTGAGGAGAAGGCTGATTGACTGTTCCACACTTATTTGATGAGTGGTAGGAAGCCGTTTGTTAAGTTGATAGTAAATGGAAGAGATAATTGTTTCCAGTCGGGAGACATTGATTTCCGTGTTGTGGTCTAGTGTGTTGAGGCCATTATCACGAAAGGCTTCTATTACATTCCAGACATCTACAAGATGGACTGTGAAAGAAACAGAGTACAACAGTAGTTCAGTTACACCAGCACCTGGAGAACCAGAAATGTGGAAAACAACACAGAAACAGACTGACGCTCAAGACAAGTTTCACAAATACTGTTACTTTTAAAAACCATTATCAAAACTGCTAACATTCTTTTATTGATAGATGCTACTTTGTAAACTCTAAAAGTAGTAACCTAAGATTTTCTAGAACTTATAAGATTTTTTCACTGTTCTAAAAGAATGCATATTCACACATTGCCTCAGTAGTATTAATTCACTTCACAAATCATGCCTGAATATTTAGGATTTAGCAAAGAGCTAAAAAAAAGCTAAAAAAGCTAAAAATTTAGCTTTTTCCTCATTTTCCTTGCATTTGATTAAACCAAGGATTCAGCACAAAAGCGTACATTTGTCAGAGCTTGAAAACTAACATAACACAAGACATACATCTTTTATCCTAGTGCCAGAATTCAATAATTGACTTACCAAATATATAATATACATCACATATTAAAATGAGGCAATGTCTCTTCTCTGCTTAAAAGTTGTATATACTGTATAATCACTGCAGCATCAAAATACAAATTACCAATCCAATTCATTTACCAGTTAAAGAACATAAAAAAGAGTAATATACAAGTCAACATCTCTTAAACATTCAAAAGACTTTCCTTGTACTTTCAAGGCTTTCATCCAGTATGCAAATGGGTACTTTATATTTTAAGTGACAATCCCATCAACAAATTACCAACTATAAAAAATATAAAGTATAAATATAAAAATAACTTTTCCCCTCTAGGTATTGCTTAATTGACTTATGAAACACTCAAAGAGTATGCTCCTGTTAGCTAAATACAGTAAAAAAATACAGAATAGGTTTATTTTTAATTACCCATGTCATATATTCACTTTACTAAGAGATCACTATTAAAGTATATCCTTAACTACAGCAGGTCATCATAAATTCTTCAATTACATTTGAAATAATTATCTCACAGCATCAAATTCAATATTTAACCCATTAACTGTGAGATAGCGGTTAGATAAAAGGTTTTAACATTGGAACATCCACAACATCTCCCCTTATAAAAGTATCTAAATCTCCACCTTTCTAGAGATGTGGAATTTCTCATTGTCCACTAAGCAAAAGGAGATAACGAATGAATTGGTTAGCTTCAATAATATGGGCAGCTACTCCATCAGTCATATTATGGTAACATATAACATTCAGCTATTTTTGCTTCAATTCCCCTATTGTTTGTCCCACATACGCCGTGCCAGATGGACAAGAGATTAAATAGACGAGACCCTTTGTTGAACCTGAAAGATAATCCTCACACAAATAATCTTTACCTGTACAGTACGTGAATGTGTATGAATGTATAGACAAAGTTACATTCTGTTTTGCTTTACAAGGAGCACAAACTTTATTTGTATTACTCTATTTGTAATAACCACATGGTAGAGTTGGTAAGGGATTGTTCAAGTGAAATCTGAAATTTATCTCTGAAATTATGGCTAAGGCTACTAAGGGGAAAGCCAAGAACAAATGTGTCAATTCTGATCAGACTGTAAAATATGCCAGTGTTTAGATTATATCTTTTTTATTCCTTTTAAGCGATTGCACTCTAGATTCAGTGCTAAACATGACACAATTTCATTTTTTTATAGGTTTCGTTAATGAAAATTGGGGTTTTGAAGCACTCTGATGTGCTACTATACTGTATGCAAGTTTTCATGCCCTGATGTACAACGTTCTTCAACCATTTTAAGTAAAATGCTGTTGTGTGGCCATGTACAGTAGATTTTGTCTAGGTGCTCTGCTTTCCTTCCACAGCCTCAGCCATTTCCATTACTGTCCCCTGTATTAAGAGTAAAGGACTGGAATCCACCCATCCTGTGACCTACTGTATTACTGAGCTAAACTGATATTGATAATGGGAGGATAAGCACCCTTTTGTGGTAATTTTGTGGTAATAATCACCCTTTTGTTAAGCACCCTGGGGCAACATTGTTGTGAAAGGCGCTATATAAAATACATTGAATTGAATTGTGCAGGTACGTATATGTTTGAGAGTAGGGAGCCACAAAACTGCATGATTTATAGATACAGTCTTTATAAATTACAATTGCACACCAAGATGAGTAATTTTAAGACCTTTCAAAACAGCTGATAGTCTAACTGAGCACAAAGATGAGATTTAGTGATGCTACTTACGGTTGCACCTTTTCTGTACGAATCTCAGCTTGCAAGCCGTCCGATAGGTTGAGAGTCTGATGACATCATAATTCTGGGCCCCTGGGTAAAAACATGCCAAGATGCCACTTTTGAAAAAAATACCAATTTTGTGATAAATACTGTAGGCCTTATTCCACAAATCTACCCTTTAGGACAGCTCTCTTAGAACTCAAAACGGGTTTTCTTCCAACACAAAGATTTTGTCAAAGATGACCTTATCATAACTGTAAAGTCTAAAAAACATTTTTTGTAGTAACTGACAAATGTACTGTACTAGATCCATTATCTCCACAAAGTACACTGCACATAGTGGACAGCATTCGTTTGATGACCTAAGTGGCTTCTGCTGCAATGGCATGAGAAAATGTTCTCATGGTGCCATTTTCTTGTCTACACAATTTCCACACTCAGTTTTCACATTGTTGATAGCCAGCTTCACAATGTACTTTGTACACCTTCAACTTCTTAAAGAATATTTCTAGAGAAAAACATTACCTAAATTAAACAGTCATATGTTTTCTTACAAATTAAAAAGTACATTATACAGATTTTTTTTCTGCCACAGAAGCCTTTTCTAAGCAAATCTTCCAAAATTCTAAAGCAGGATTAACCACATTGCAGAAACAATCTTTGTGGTCGTGTAGAGTTAAGACCTCCACTGTACAAAGTCAGAAGAAGAAACTGTGCCTAATATTTTAAAGGTACTACATTTTTATCAATACATATCAGAGGAGTAGTTCATCTTTGCTCTTTAAAAAAATGTTACCCCAAGTCTCACATGAGATTCCTCAAGGCCAATCCATTCTCACCCTGACTTTTTCTATCAGTTGAAAATAAGCCTCACATCCTTCCAATACTTTAAATGAGAAAAACTTTAAAATTGGAAGGACAGAAATACAAAAAGTAACATTTTATTTCATTATAATTTTGCAATGACAGTGAGGCTTGTGTCAGAGATTGTCACTATCAGTAAAGTTCGTTGCTGCTGTTTTCCACACAAAAGCCTGTGTGTTTTCAGAGGTCCTTGCTTTGACAGATCTGACATGAAACACTGACTAAAATACTGGAATGACTCCTCAGAAGAACACAAGCCCTTAGTGACAACAGCACCTTTTCCGTTATCTGTATGGTCACTCCCCTTACCCATGATTTGTACTGTAAATGTTCTGCACAATATGTACCACTGATGCAAACACAGAAGCTAACATTGTGAATCACACTGTGCTACACTGTGCAACTCAGGTTATTGAAATATGTTTCTCTTCCACTGGCCTTGAAGGAGTTTTTTCACTCTTTTCCAAGCTTTTTGTCCTATCAAACTGAAATTTACTCTTATCAAGTGTCAAGCTCCTTTCAGTACTTACTCATCTCCATGAAAAGTTGCCTCTTTTCGGCCATGGTCTTGCCTCTTTTTCCACCCTCTTCAATCATTCTGGGGAAAGAAAATATTGTTAACTGAAGGCATGGCTTCACTGGGTTTAACAATCCTTTTTTTTCTCATTTCATAATTGGTACAGTTGCCGGTTTTGTATTCAGTTTGCACATGAAAGGTTGGAATTACAGATTTGCCCACCATTAAGAACAGCCAAAGCAAGCACAACAGAAGCCGATCCCAGAATCCCCGTGCAGCTCATTACCAGGCTGCTAGGAAGCTTCACAGCCAAGCTGTGCTCACTTACAAGAGGGGTTGAAAATAGGAAAAAACATCCACTGAGATTAACCAGTTAATTCATTCATTGATTTATCTGAATGTGCATGATTTGAGGTGAAAGCCAGTGGCAAAGTTCCTGTTAGCGACCATCTTCAAATAATTACTTATATTGTTCTCTGGCTCTGCAGATTATGAAAGGTGCTGTGAAATGCCAGGTACAGCACATCATACATAGGTCTTTGTAGTGCAAGACTGAATAACAATAGTTTACAGTGTGTGGGAATCAATTGTCCAGTAAAAAAAACTGACTAAGTGACTGAGTCCCCTACCAGGTTGGCTTTAGACCACTTTTCTCTTCGACTTTTTCAGTTTGAACCGTTTCATGGGTTCTCAGTTTATTGCTTGCTGTGTCAGTTGTCTTTGGGTTGGACAAGGACTGTGCCAACATAATATTTTGAGCTGTATACCAAAGATATTCTGTGGCAGAAAAAAATGAAACCACGTGAAAAGCTGACCTTTCCTTCTCTCTTATGTCTCACAGGTTCCAAAGATGAGTTAAAAAAGAATGCTATCCGGTATATCAGATTTCATTTCACCAGGTACTTCATTTTAAACATCTCCCTCCCCACTTTTGAGGCAACAGAATCCATCAAAGTGATAAAAATGTCTTGAAATAGCATAACCCATTAGCAAAACACAACAAGTTAAGCCATCAGATTTAGTCAATGTGACCTGCTGAATGGTACACTATGTCATCAAACTACATCAAGTAAGCAGTTTTAACAGTTGGTAAGCAACAGGAAGTTGTGCAGAAAGTACAGTATCATTCCTTGCTGAATTTATCATTTGCGACAAAACATGGTAAATATTTAATTATTTAATAATAATTTAATTATCAGAAACCTTTCATATTAAAAATGTAAAAGATCTCTTTAAATCAAGTTAGTTCGCATATTTATAATAACAATGGCAGAACACCAGATTGTCACTAGTTTTTAAACTACGGTACTGTATATGGAACTAAGATCACAAGTGCTCAAACAACTTAATCACAGAGAATTTGGAACTTAAGCCCTCTGATCATATGGATTTCATTATGTATAATCACAAGTAAGCAGTCAAAACCTGTTTCTGATTTCTTCATCTACAGTATCAACAATGCCTTTCACCACTGTTAAACAGAAAAAGTTCTCTTTTTAGTATATTTTAGGTTTTAATGTAGGTTTTAATAAATTTAGTGTATGCTGATTTAGTAAATGAAGTAGTATTACACAGCCCTCATATACACGGATGCTTCATTTTTTTTATAATACTAATACATAATGTTAAAATTAAAATTACTTTCCAATTTACATTAGTTGGGATGCAGTTAGAATTATTTTTTTGTGTGTTTTGACTTGATATCTAATCATCTGTAAAGAGAATTTTGAGAAGGAACCTTGCAAGTCACATTGCATATGGTTACAGAATACATTACATTTCCAATACCCTTGCATAAGAGACCAACACCTGGGTAGCTCGATTCTCCTCATTGTATTAAGCTGTCAGATCCGTGACATTATTTGGTGATGACTGATGCTAAACCTTTAACTGTCCTTATTGAAACAGAAGTTAGAACAAAAGACTGCTGAGCTCTCCAATGGACAGTTCATTGAGCAGAGGATGAATAAGCAAGGAATTCTTATTCTCCCTTTACAAGATAATGGCACCCTGTCATGAACACATTTGTCTCAACAAAATGGTTGAGCCACACATCTACTAGACTCATTTCACAAGATGTTGTTTGGAGTAACAATACTGGTAACATGGAGGACCAAGGAAAGATCACAAGCTCAAGATAAATGTATTTTAAACCTATAGGGGGACAAATATTATTCTGATTAAAGATTGAAGCACTACTGGAGCCAGTGTTGCATCAACAAATGGGACACAGGTCTCAAAATGTTATTTCCACAACAATATTCCACTCAAATGGACATTTTATTGGAGAGTTCTAACTTTCCAAAGAGATGAAATACTGTATATAAATATATGGGCTGAATTCTATGAGATAATATATGGGCCAACTAAGTGATTTGTTATAATATTCAAATAATATTTTCACAAAAACAAGACAATTTATTAAAATAAACTGCTTAGGTAGTAGAAAAAATATAAAATACAAAATTCAATTCCCAAAAACTTAAATACTGTAGAGTTTGCAGATGGGGAGGAGGCTGATACAAAGCAGGACCTTTTGAGAATGGAAAACAGCCAGGGACATTTAGCATTTTCAATCATTGTCATCACATATTTACTCCCTAACTGTAAGTTTATCTATTTTAAGTCTTTTGAGAACTACTCTAGATAGCTGCTAAAGTCTTTAAAAAGGTTGACAACAACAAGGCATAGCTTCCTTTAAATTGAGGATAAGAAATTAAGGTCTTGTATTCTCAAGATGAATGTATTTGACTAATTTGTAAATACATAACTATTTTTAATCATAATTCCTCTCTGGATACTGCACTGAAATGCATTCAAAGAATAGTTGCTTTCTGGGATTTTTATTCAACTATTTTTAATTACAAAAAATATTATTTATTTTAAAAAATACTTTATGCTACACTTTTGATTTTTTTTTCAAAAACTAGTTGTCCCTAAAAACTAGATGTATCTCACATCTGATGTACGTGTGCTTTACTAACACCAACATGAGACACAGAACTAGATTTCAACAGTACACACCACCCTTTGTCAAGATCCAGGAGGCTGTCAGCCATATTTACATAAGAACTACAGCCCTGTGATGCTGAGTCATGTTACTATTGTAGAAGTACCTGATAATTGCAGTCATTTTATGTGCCTCCCATGACTGCTGACTTTGGCAGCAGCCACAGTAAACAAGTGGCTTCATGGACTTGACAACCCTGCTCAGTTAGATGTGATGAACCAGCTCTGGCCCCTGAAGGACTCAGTGAACCCATCTGCCTTTTTGTGTGCATCTCCTCAGGACATGGATATGCACAGCCAGAGTGAAAGAGAAAAGAATGAAAAAAGAGACATAAAGCCTACAGTTTCTACACCGTATTTCATAATAACATCTCACTGCAATGTTTTAAACAACAGTGAGGTTCTCAACACTTTACATTTACATACAGAAAGGAGAATACGTATATATACACATATCATGTATGCTGAATGTTAATTTCATTACAATATTCACAAATGCACTGTATATCTTTAACACCATAACCTTCTGAAAGCAATAAATCTGGCACTACAGTATGTGCCTCATTGCTTTTGCAGTTTATATTGGTAACCCTTTAACACATTCTGGAGAAATCAAGCCAAGATCTATGTAAATGAGATAAAATACCAAGGCGGTATGTTTAGTTAGGAAATATGAATATGGCCTAACACACAGCTTTTAGTGGTAAAATGATTTCAAAATCTCCCATATACAGTGGAATTTAAGCGATATAATCCAAAATGATACAATCAATCATACAACACCAAATAAAAAAAAAATATTTACTAAATGCAACGAACATTTAATTATAAATAAGTTGGCTACAATCATTTAAGCAGCAGGACTAAAATATCTTCATTGATTTAAATTGCATGATAACTCTTAATTTATAGCTTCTTTATAGCAAAGACTACATTAGACAGGCAGTATTGACTTTAAGAATGCAACTTATTGCAGACAACTTTTTCCCTATAAGGCACAAGCTTGTACCTTAAAATGTTTCACAGAAATAAATGTTATGAAACAACAATGTAGAAGTTTTAAGGGCTTCAGAAAGAGCAGGTTCAAATTTCAGAACCGACTTTCTAATTAGTGTAGCTCATTACCATACCAAAACAGGCTAGGTGAATCAAATGGCCTCCTCTGGTCTGTAACCATTCTTACGTTCAACATGAATAACATTTAAACTAAACAAAATGAAAGTCTTCGACATTTTTCAGGCTTTTGTGTTTTGCAAAACCTTTGCATTGCATGCATTATACACATTTCATGTGATTGCAATATATGTATGAAGGTGTGGCATTTCCCCTCACTGTCAGCAGCATTGTAGACTTAGCCACTTCAAAACACACAGGTTTGTTTTCTCAATCTTTGTTTTTATCTGTATCAAGCTGTATAAAATAATAGTATAATATAATATTATAAATGTGACAAGGCCATTTAACCCATCTAGCCTGTCTGGCTGCTAGCAGCTAACTGATCTTTGAAACAGTTCCTTCAAAGAAGCCAGAGTCCCATAACGTTTTGTGCAAAAAAAGAGTCTCCTGTTTTCAATGAAGTCAAAGTTAGATGTGACGGACAGCTGTTTTACCCCTTTTTAGGATCAGTGTGGCATAGCTAATTACTGTGCATCTCAGTCTTAGCACACTAAATAAGTATGTAAGGTATTGGATGACATTTAAGGTGTAGGTGACATTAAAGGTAAGGATTTGTTTACAAAAAAGATCTGCTGAACTCTGCACTAAACATAGAGAAAGGAAATGCTAACAGAGCTACTGTACATAAGCAACCAAGCGTTCTCTTTATAATACTGAAGATCTCTACCATTTAGAATTACTATAATTCCAAACACATTAGCAGTTGAGTGTAAATGTTGCTCATTTTTATGAGTAATAGCCTCTTAAGTGGTTTTGACTCATAAACATTTATGACCAGCAACCTGCTGCTTCATCTGGCATTCGTTCTAATTGCAATCTGGTCCTGTGTCTTACTGTCAAGAAAGTTATAACCTTTCTTTCTACGTGACCCAACAATAAATGACTATTTCACCCCAGGATTCCACTCAAGCACTGAGTCACTGACCCAGCAAGAAAAACCTTCCAAATCTCTGCAAATAAACTGCTCACATCAATTCAGGGGTTATTAAAAGCAATGAAACATGGAGTTAAGTTTTTTATAGTATTTCTTCAATCTTTTAATCCTAATATTCAGCTTAAGGAAATTCTTGATTTTCCTTTTTTTAAAAAAAAACAACGTATTACTTTAAATGTTTTAATGATATTAGCGGTAGCTGAAGGCTTACAGAATTTAAATTATTAATGAATGACCTCCATAATTTTTACCGGTCTTCTCTTTTAGTTCAACTTACTGTTGCACAGCTTTCTTCTGCCATAACCAGGAAACACAATTTATTCCAATGTTGCTATTCACATCCACTTCACCTTGTCAGCATGCTACCTCTACTTTACCTTTTTTACAGTGGTCCCCAAAGCCTGTGCCCCTACAAAAAATGCACCTTGAAAATAAAAAAAATAGAAATTCATACACTGTATCTTTGTTTTATCTTTTCTCAACATATACCATTTCCCTATGGATTGTACAGTATATACTGTACCTGTTTTATGAAAACATTGATTGAAAACATACAATGAGATGTATGTTTGAATCATTTCCTCAGTGAAAGCATTCAAACATATTATGTTCGCAGATATTTTATTTATTTTAATGTTTGTACAGTATTCTGTCTCTATATTAATGTATTACAGTATCTTTATCTCTCCTATTAAAAATCTAGTACAATTGAAAAACTACATACTTTGAATATCATATAGTATTTGCTATTAAATTATAACCCGTTCTTCAGACTGAAGAAATCTGAACTAAGAAAAACCCTTTTGTCATTATAATATTTTAAACATTCTCTGAATAATTTCTATTCCTTTACTGCACATACATCATTAGTTTGTAATCCACAAAACAAGCTGCCTTTTTACACCAATATAATGTTCTTTAACCATGCTCTAAAATAATTTTTAAATGGCTCATAAAACTGATATTGATTAGCCTTTCATGTTATGTTGGGAAATGATCTTTCATCTGTATTTCCTTTGTCAAATCCTAAAATACATGCATGCCAGCATACCAAACTGTCTTTTCCCTAGTATTTGTTTAACACAGTACACCCTTTTACAAGTGTTAATGTTAGCTTTTGTTTTAAAAAGTGACATATTAAAAACTGCAAATTAGATCTGTAGGTATACAGGTGGATACTGTTGCATTCACTCACAGCTTTTTGATGCACAGTGGTATGTACGTTCTGTTTTTCATTCATTGCATTAATCAATTAATTGCACCAATAAATACAGCTCATTCAGTTCCTAAATGTATAATTAATCATAGATTCCATGACAGTAGAGATCAGAATGCCTATAGCCTATAGTATAGATATGCTGGGAGAAAGATAAATAAACTATAGGCTCCAAATGTCTAAAAAACAGGCCCTAATGTTACATAATAAATACTATGAGTGACTATACTAACCATTCACAACTTCACATTCTGTGACACACAAAAGCCTTGTTACATGAAACCACAGTAAAGCTACTATTACTTCCACATGAACCTGTATAATAACTCAATTGATTTTCTCTGGACCACACAATTTTGTATATGAGCTTCATAACTGGGTCCAAACTAAGCTGTCTACTTGCACTTTAATGGAAATACTGGCATGAGGAAAATGAAACACTGGCACATGTTCTTCTATACATAAATTTCTGTATAAGCCCATCAGTCTGCATGAAAAGGGTATCCAACCCCATTATGAGAAAACACAACATAAGGAATTTGAAGCCTTCACTTGGTTCACTTCACTTCAGAATGCTATAGCATAACACTCAGTTTGCCCGCCTTCAAAATTGAAAGTGTCTTCGTTTTAACATCCATTTTCTAACTGCTTCATTTGATTCAGGGTCGAGGGGGAGCCAGAGCCTATCCCAGCAAGCAATGGGTACAAGGCAGGATACACCCTGGGGACACTATTCCATCACAAGGCACTCATAGACACAATCAGAGACACAGACAAGCATGTGATTGTACACCTAGTGCTACTTCTCCCCGAAACACTTCCTACGTTATTCAAATTCTTATATTCCACACAGATTTTTAAAGTTCCATACTTTAAGTCATTTAAAATGACTTAAAAGTGACATTTTTAATTACAATGACATTTAAAAGTGACCGGGATATTGTTGACCCATGGACATTATTCATTCTCAGAGTATCATCTGAACTGATACTTTGAACACCATAAGTCACTGTAGGCCTCACCGGAACATTCCTTTCAATTTCCACTCTGCTGCTCAGTTTAGAGTGATAGCCTGATCCAGGCAGACTCAGAGTGTATTCCATGATGGAGTGATCAACTTTGCCATGCTCAAAGAGATACAGTATTAATGGTTTCTGAAATGTTTTATACCTTCCTTCTAATCTGTGCCTCTACACAACTATCTTGGTGCCAAATGGTGTTTGAAAGCTCCTTGGACTGCATGGTTCAATCTTTGATTGAAATTCAGAACCTGACTGAGGGAGTTGACAGAAAGGTCACATAATTAGTTGTATGGCTCATTATGTCAATTGTGTACACCTGAATTAGATTAGGCTTGTGACATCTAAGGGTTTAAACACTTATAAAATCACTATTATTATTATAATCCAAACATCTACTGTAGATTGATAGATTAATTAATGGTAGTAACATGACTTTAATCCTGACCATACTCAATTAGGATTATAGGATTATCTCTATAGTTAGATAAATGTAATATTTTTAATAACCGGTCATAACATCTTCACCAATATGTTCACACATTGAAATACATTTTGATTTAACTTTCTATAAACAAAGACAATACTGTAAACAAAAAGTACAGTATACAATCATAAAGACTGCAAAAGAGGAAATATTTAGAAGTTCAAATCCCAAAACAGGAAGATAACTAGAGCCAAAGAAGAGGCTCTACCACTTAAAATACTGAAAAATTATTTTATGAGCTCTGTAAAATTCTATACCTCTAGTTCTAGGCTCTAGATTTATTCCAAGGATCTACAGAATGAGTTCTCAGAATGTGAAATGTCAAATGCCTTCGAATAACAATACAGCAATATCTGGAAATGCAGAAAACAGCAGGACATGAACAAACAAACCTTTTACACCTGAAAATGACAAAACATATGCAAGAATGCATGTAGACAATACTGATGCCCCAAGGAGTGTAAAAATAAGTTTCAGTGCAATGCATCACAAAATAGAACTGGTACAGTAACAAGTTGTGATGAAGACTTGAAAGCAACAGAAGTCTGTAATGAAAACTCCATCATATGGTACCAATCAAGCTAGCAATTCAGTCAATGTATGGACCAACTTTTCTCTTTAGACAGGAAATCTTTGCTTTTGTATGTTCTAAGAAATTTTGCCCTTAAGTACACATCTACATTATAGCACTGATATCACTGCCGTTACATCCTTCAGGAAAGAACTTTACCATGATTTTTCCAGTCCATCTGTGCAAACAAGTACAACCATGTGCCCATCTACGACAGGCCAGTGAAATAACTCAGACAAACCACAAAAGTGCCGCATTGAACTTGAAATTAAGTTAATCTGACTTTTCATGCAACACCCTTTCACAGAGCACAACCTGGATTACACTTTTGTAGCAGGCAAATCACAAATAAATGAGATTTAACTCCCACAGCTTAAGTGACCATTAAAGAGATATTCAATTGATAACTGTTTCACAAACTATTCCTTTTTTCATCCTGTACGTATGATCCTTCTACCATGATGCAGATATTATTTTACATACACAGCTGATAAAACCTAATAGCTGTTTATTCCCAAATGACTATGATGGCAACAGGCTGATACTCCATAGTAAGGAGAGATGCAAGACTAGAGTTCATTTTCAAGGACATGCAACTCTGTACTGAGCATGATCACAATAAGGCCTCTGAATTGTGCAAGTGTCAACAATAGGCAGTGCTATGCTTCAAGCTGTGCCAACTGCTCCATCTCTCATTTGCATGGTATAATCCATGGACACATTCCAGGACAGAAGATCCACAAGACATAAAAATGATATACAGTATGATCTAAGCAAAGGTAATACACTGGTGCTCGAGTTCATTATAGTATTTTACTAATGAAAATGAGGTGTTTATATAGTTATATAATTTCCATTGTCTAGACAAATTGGGGAAGCAGTCAGAAAGGCAAACAAAACGATAGGAGGAGATTATGAAAGGTCCAGATATAAGTATTAAAGATCTTCAAAGACATTGATTCTTCTAAACGAACACTGAAATACAAACCAGAGGACACAAATGGAAACTATGTGCAAGAGCATTTTAAAACTGAGAATAGGAGGTGCATCTTTACCCAAAGGGTTGCAGGAGTATGAAACATGCTACCCACCCATTTGATTGGAGCCAAAACTTTGAAATATCCAGCTTGTTTAACATAACAGTTTCCTTCAGAAAGTACAGAGAAACACAAACCAGAGAGAACAAGAGATAACTACAGTACATGGAGGTGTATTCAAAATTGATAACAGTAAGCACTTATGTCCCTAAAGAGTTATGGGAGTATGGATCAAGCTAACGAGTCATATTCTCAGAGTTGATACCCTGGCTTCTTTGAAGAAACTGTTGGATGAGATCCTTGAACCAATTAACTACTATCACTATTTTCGTAATGAACATTTATACTATGTAATAGTACTGTATATGTAATATACTACAAAATATACTGTGTTTCTAATAGGGACAGGATAGTAGTACAGAACAACAAAACCACATAAGAAAGGTTTCAAATAAGATACCATTAGACTCATCTCGCTGCAAGATGCTAGTTATTTATCAGTTCATGGATCTCATCAATACATTTCTGGATGGTTCAAAAGGAATGGAAAAAATCACATTAACCCATATGAAGTTACTCTTTAGACTGTGTTAGAAATGTTAAAGCTAAATTGTGGCTCACAAAGTACTACAGAAAAGACCTGCAGGTCTAATATGCTTGCAAATACTAGGTGACAAACAAGGCCAGGCTGAAAAGTAACCAACGTTTTTGTGAGTGAAGGCACCGTTACAGAACACCAGCAGGTTGCTCAGTTGTTGCTGGCTGAATACAGAGAAGAGGAGTGGTCGGCATCTTTTTTGCCCTTGCAGTAATGAACAAATAGTTGAAGGACATAATAACTAGGCCTTGCTTAATCATGGGCAAGAAAACAAGAAAAGGCAATTTGCATTTTATATTTTAATCAAGACAAATTATGCTATAGCTGTAAATTCATCATGAAGAGGCGCCTAAAAATGTTCATGTACGCTCCAGTTGAGATGCATTTTAAATGACTTTTTTTTCTCCTTTTTTCTTGCTGAAACAGAGACTTTCTTTTCTTTCATAACACAAGGTCAGGCTTATGCTAGCCTACACATTTCTTTAATCCACAGATGTGGATAATATATTCAAAGATATTCTTTCTTTCTTGGAGAGGCCTAATAGAAGTAAAAACCTTGCAAATGTAAAGTTTTGTACTTTCCATGCTGCATTTGTAAAAAACAACTGTGTAATTCATTCTATTTTCCTCTTTGATTTGCTAACATGAGCTACTTTATTAAAATTCAAAAGCCAATATTCTATGACAGAAGCTGAACATCTACCAGAGCTAGACATATGAAGACATTTTGCTTGGTCCCTTTCACATTGTGTTCTCCTATATATAGTATACAGTATACTGTATCACACATCCCTTGTACAGATGTGATGGATAAAGAAATAGAGCAGTAATACCTAATAACTATAAGAATCAAAGTTTCAGATCAAAATCAAATCCCTAATCTACTACTCAGAACCAAAAAAAGGTTTGAATATCTGATGCTTACAATAGCATTAAATGTTCTCACAGGTCTTGAATTTTATTATCAGAAATGTAATGGTTAGTACACAGCCACAGAACTTATTCTGTGGTAAAGAGACCTACGTGTACTTAATTACAGATAAAGTAACTGAGGTTAGATATTCTAAAAAGATTTCTAAAAAGCCATCTTTTTGTTAAGGAAGCTACTCTACTGCCTTCATTTGATTAGTTATTGTACAAAGTCTGCATGTCAGGATTCAAAATTATACAATTAATTACCTGCATAAGTATCTGGTGTGCTCTTTTTGTTTGTATAGCTTAATGGCTCTGAATATACAGTAGTGCATGCTAAGTCAATGTATCTTAGCTTTTCTTTGTACAGTAGTAAATAATAATTATAATGATTGCTTACACTTATATAGCGCTTTTCTGGACACTCCACTCAAAGCACTTTACAGGAAATGGGGACTCCGCTCCACCACCACCAATAGTTGAAGTTATTGGTGGTGCTAAAAGAAGTTTATCGTCCTCCTTTGTTTAGTTTTGGTGTTATTAAACTTAGAATGCAATAAAGAATAATCTGGCTTGTGAGTACTTCCGTTAGAAAAATTACACGCAGAAAGGCCACTGTAATCATACCCAGGAATATAAAATGGGTTGCTATCAACACCATTTCAATGAAAACATCAGATTTGAAAGATCTTTTCATTTAAAGGCAGACTCTCACTGTTCTGATGTGTTTGCTGAATTGTTTGGCCTGTTGTCCTCAACACAGCAAATACAGGGGATTTTCCTAGAAGACAATAAATTATGGACAAATGTGATGCCCATTGGGTATTTTACTAAAAAAAAATCCAAATGGGTTATGTGCAGTACAGTGCCTTGTAAAAGTATGGAGACACTTTCTGCAGAGTCCCCATTTTGCGAAATCACAATAATACAGTTTTAATCTTAATATTTTATTAAAGAACAGAATGCCCAAACCTTAACCTTCTAATGGTAAAAATACTGTATGTTACATTAATTATCTGCAAAAACAAAAGGGAAAAAACTGGAAACTGATATCAACATGAAAACCACACTGATTGTGTATGTATTCAGACTGTGAGGCAATATTTGGTGTTAGAACCTTTGGCAACCATTACAGCTGCAAGTCTTTCAGGGTACATCTCCATCAACTTTGCATACTGGGTTAAGCAATTTTGGCCAGTGTCCTTGGCAAATGCTGCTGATAAGAATAACTAAAACATAATGCCGCCAACAGTATGCATGGTGTTGACTGAGTCATGAACTATGTTGGCTTTCTATCAGATATAAAACTTCGTTTTTAGACCAAAAAGTTTCAATTGTGTCTTTTCTGATGGCATATTTGCAGTAACACTTAAATGCTATGTTGCAAAATCCATGTAGGTTGCATGTGGGTTTTCCATTCTGTCATACAAAAGACTTGTGGGGTGACCAGCTTACTTTTACCTCACGTCTATATTCTCCCATCTCAGTTACTGAACTCCGTAGTTCTTTCAAAGTCATTGTTGGCCTCATCAGCTTCTTTGCTGGCTGGCTGCTCGTTTTAGAGAGACAGCCTGATCTAAGCAGTGTCTGGGTGGTACGGCTGTGCTTCCACTTCTTGAATATCAACTTTCGATGCATTCATGTTTTCGAATTTTCTGTGCTTTTCTATAATTTCTACAAATCTCCGAGCTGTTTTGAAAGGTCCTTGGCCTTTGTGGTTGAAACACTACTTGAAATTCACTACCTGATTAAAGGACCTTAAAGAGACAGGTGTATTTACTCTGAAATCATGTGAACCACATCAATTCATTCATTCATTAATGCACACAGACAGATGTGGTTCATTATGGCAATTATCATGTTATACCTAGTTAGTTCCCTGACACTTTACCTATCCCAGCCATGACTACACTGTCTTTTTGGTCTGTGTTTTTCCACCGGGTTTCCAGAACCCTTGTTAAGAAGTCAACATTATCTTTAATAATTTACACCTTTACCCATGCTTTCAAAGACTAATTATTGTAAATCTCTTTTGCTTTTCACATTTCTCCTGGAATTAACTAGAACTGGTTTACTAGACCATTTATTTGGACCTTCTTTCTTATCTTCCACACCCATTTTAGGATTAATTTCCTTTGTCCTCATTACCTCCCTCACCCACTTGAAGACAAAACACCGCATATCTATTTTTCTACTTTACAGTGTGGAATTAACCTCCAGGTTTTGAAAACCTTCCAATCTTTGAAAAAAATGGAATATCGACAATTTATCATTTTATTATAACACACTCATGACCATTTTCTAAAAGGATTTATACACTAAAACTAGAATTATATATCCTAGAGAAAGGCTCATTAGAAATACAATACAGTATATAGATTCCATGTGCAGTATTATAAAAGGTCAGGTTCATACACTAAAAGGTTATTAGTGGGCTTTATTTCTAAACTGCAGGCTGACCACTGAGTCATGTGGGATTTTTCAGTTATTTTTTTTAATCCGCCTGGAAACCCAGATGTAATTACACTCTTAATGTGCACAAATACTGCTGACAGTTCCATTCTCGAGAGATTGCAGGCCTTTTAAAGGAGTTATGATAATGCAAATCCTTTAAAACCACACACAATAGTCACTTGTGAGGTTATTAAATGAGAGTGAAACACAGGAGATAAAAACAGTGCCATGTTTCATTAGACGCTGCCCTGGTAAGGATATCAAACACAAGTTTATATCACCAGCCTTCATGTTAGATTTAAAAACACAGATGCACCCCATTTCAAATTACTGGATCCCTTCTGGCATGTGCCATTGTATGACCATTTTATATTGACTAATGCTGAAAGGAGAACTAACGCTTACTTTATGAACTTCATTTTTATATACATCCGCACTATCACTTCAGGGCTCCTGTAATGCCTGCTTGAGCCCAGTTAATACAGATAGAGCTGGGCAGCTCTCCACTCTACAAGATGATTTTCTAACTGTCCCTTCTGTCATGGTTGCCATCACATCTCACTGGCTGTTCATTTGTTCTGTGAAAAACAGCTCACTTTGAAACAAAGAATAAGAACTGACAAAAGTATTCCTGTATTCCAGCATTAAACACCCTTCCTAACTGTCCATCCAGATTATTTTGGTGTTCAATTAATGCAGAACTTTCTCCTTCTTTAATTTTATGATGATAAATAGTACTGTGACAAGTCTCAAAAAACAGAAAGGCATGTCAGTAGGCCTGTAGAAAAATATTCCTGTGATATTCCCTCGTAAATGTATAAAAAACATTCATCTTGTTATTAACCCAGTTAGCTAAATCAAGTTTTGCTTTGTTAGTGGATTCAGTTCACTGGAAAGCCTGTTTTCCCACAATGTTTAGAAACTGTTGTTTATTTAAGGCAAGTAAACCAGATGCATTAATACTGTACGTGTCAGAATTTCACAACTCCTCAGGGTCAGCATCAATCCGACTGCAACATAATGTGAAGTGAAGCAGCTCAAAACTCTCAAAGCAAAGCCAACCCATCCACCCTCTATCACCATACATGTTACCTTGAATACCAGAACTGCCTGTGACTCACCAACAACAACAATGTACCTGCACTAGAGTAAGTTTAGGCCATAAGGGCCACATGCAGTTGTGTCCACATTCCTGTTTAGATGTTATTTACAGTGGGAAACGTGTATTTTCTCCTTCCTGCTTCTTGTACAATTGCCAACCTGGAAGAAATCCTTGAATTCTTGACACAACATTTTCTGTAGCTCCAACCTTCAGTTTCTTAGAAATTAAAATAGCAAGGTGTAGCCGAGATCCGGATAGGATTTTAAATACCAGAGGTTAAGCTATTACAACATGCTGTACCCCTCAGTGCTTACTAGCTCTGGTCCTGGGAAACCACTATGTCTCCTGTTCTCCATCTTAACGATTTTAGAAAAGAGTAGAGGTGTAACCCCGGCGTCCTGGTCAAATTTCCCATTGGCCCTTACCAATCATGGCCTCCTAATAATCCCCATCTATGAATTGGCTTCATTACTCTGTTCTCCTCCCCACTAATAACTGGTGTGTGGTGAGCGTTCGGGCACACTATGGCTGCTGTCGCATCATCCAGGTGGATGCTGCACATTGGTGGTGGTGGAGGGGAGTCCCCATTACCTGTAAAGTGCTTTGAGTGGAGTGTCAAGAAAAAGGCTATATAAGAATAAGCAGTTATTATTATTAATTATTATAAATTTAATCATTATTTTAGTTTTCTAGTCAGAAATATTCTAAAAATATTCCTTTCAGCTCATAAGATGTTGAACAGGATTTGTATTTGGTTATGAGTGAGACACAACTGCCCTAGTATAGGTATGCTGATATAGCCAGGACTTCTTAAGAAAGACAAAACGCTGATTGTGGGAGCATCTGATACATTGTCATTCCAGCCTGTGTCTGTTTTTCATAAACATATGAAGAGCTGTTTAGACATACTGTAGGGTTAGCAAGTTGAATTGAGACTCTGAATGCTGAAGTTACTGGAAACTGTACCTTTGAAGTGTTTTTTTTAACTCAGGACCGAGTGCTGAAATCACTTAACCAAAAGTCCAGCCAAGCGACCAGATCAATTGAAGCTGTCAGTTAGCACAGGAGATTGAAAGTTTAGCTGAAATGAAAACCAGCAGACAACAGTGGTCCCCCAGGAACAGGGATGAGAATCACTGCCACAAGCCATCAAGAGGCATGGCTACACTGTGGCTGGTTTAAAGCAGAGCCTGTGATTATGTCAGAATGTGTGGCATAACCATGCATCCCAAGATTTCAGGTTTAAGATAAACAGTATTTGACACATGACACACACAAACTGCTCTCATTTAGTGCTGCAATCATCAAGGGAATGTCTGTATGCTGAGCCACTCAACTTTGCTTACCATTTTCAAGGATCCATAGCAAAAGAGGTCAACAGCAAACATTTACAGTACAGATAAATACCATCCCCCCATTCTTATAGTTTCAGTAGAGCTTAGTCATGTGTTCAGGCAGAAGTGTTTACTGAAACTGACCTTTATTCACCTTATCCTTTCTAGGCTACAGTAGCAAGTACTGTACTGTTTGCAAAACAGTAGTGCTTACTAAACAAAAGACCATATGGATTTCATAAAATATTACTTAATCTTCTGAATGTTCACAATAGCACAGAACAAAAAACACTATGCCCTGCCAGGAATCACCCCGCATGACTTGCACAAGGGCAGCTCTTTCCTTGTTTTGCAAATTCAGCTGAAACTACAACAACACAAGCCATACTGTATAAAAAAGTGTAAGGGTGCAAAAAAGGCATTAATTCTGCACATATATCACAAATAATAATGCACTGAAAGCTCAATTTGAAAATAGCAATGTTCACCCTCTTTCTTCAAAGGACTCCTTTACTCCTTATAGTAGAATACTAAATATTATTAAATACTTCTGCAGTATTAAACAACATCCGCTATAAAAACTGGTATAAAAAGTTGTACTGCATCTGAGATACATCCCACAGATTAAGCTGAGATTAAGCTGATTTTTTATTCCTAATAAAGCATTCTAAAATAAAATAAATTCAAAATCATCAATTAATTCTTTCCCCCTTTTTTTGCACAATCTATTTGGCAGATGCAATCTTTATAACACATTCATGACCATTTTCCAGTGACCTTGGCATCATTAGCACCACGGTCTAACCAACTGAGCTAACCGGCATCATGGTAGAGTCAGGGGTAGAGACCTGCCTTTTTTTTTCCACAGTACAATTGGGTAGGCAAACACCAGAGGTACGGTATGAGCCCACCGATGCCCCCTCTTGCAGATGCCAGGTCAGCTGAGCAAGATCAGTCAATGTTAACTCCGTGCAACCATTCTAGACATTTGGAAGAAGGGACTTGTACAAAGATGTTTCTGAGGCATCCTTTCTGTGTTTCTGAAACCCATCCACCTGTACGATTGTCACACAAGTGTCACACAACAAATGTAAAAACCCATTCCAAAATGCAGAAAATGTTTTGTGTGAAGGTGAAGATTTTATTTTTATCGCACAATCCCAAACCCCAATGTTTCATGTCTCGTGATGGACTGGCTTCCAAACAAGCATGTAGCCTGCCTCACACCCAGTGTCCGCCAGATTAGAAATCTGGAGTACCACAGTGATGGACTGGACTAAGCCATTATTGAAAAAAGAGAGGTGGACTGAAAATGAATTAATTCTGGAGAATACGGGATGCAGGAAGTAATATGAAGATATAGCTTTGAAGTTGTCATTCATACTCAAACAGGAAACACACAAGACATAGAGCAAATGCAAATGCAAATGCTGGTACTGGTAAAAAACCCCACCCTTGGCTCAGAAAAACACTCATGCAAATGTTAGAAGTCTCAACAGCTTTTATTTCAGCATATTTTATTTTTGGTTTATTTGTTAAATGAATGGTGCTTATGAGTGTCTTCCTTTAACAAATAGTAAAGCCAACACCTGTGTTTTTTCTTCAGATTTTGAAGGATCAAAGAGTTCTGCATTTCAAGAGAGAGCTACTATATTTAATTGGAATTCTTTCTATGCTGCACAAATGGTGCCTTCGCCATTGGACACAGAGTACAAAAGAAAAGGTACTTTTCTTTTACACTTTAAGTCCAGTTTTCACAGTTTCTGAGATTTCTGAGAAATCAGAGAACAATGATTCTACTTTTTAGTTTTTTAGCAGTCTTGAAGGCACACAGACTACAACCGCTGAAATACATAATAAAACAACACAGAAAAAGATCTGTAATTTTAAGAACTGTGAACTCTTCTATACTTGCTCCATAAAGCAAGCCCAGGGACATTTTTGCATATCTTGAAATGGGAATGCATTAACATAATGACTCAAAAAGAACAGGAAAAGGTTCCATTATGTTAAATTTACAAATGTGCAGAGATGGATAATGGAAGAAAATTGGATGAAAACACCTGCTGCTTTATAAAATCTAAATGGTCTTAGAACAAAGGTATTTCTACCATAGATTACAAGTGACATACATCATGCTTCAGAAAAATTCTACATTCTGATGTGTAAACCAAATCACCAGAGAAGCGGTTTTGAATCTAGCATAAAGAAAAGCCCACTTGCTAAATGTAATCTTCCCAACAGTAACTTAAAATCAAGATAATGCAGTTTTCTGTTTTCCACAATATATGCTTCTTAAACAACTCCCAAATTTACCTAAATAGCTTTGGCTTTGATAAGCAAAGGTTCTGACCTGCCAAATAAACAGCATAACACACCAGCTGAATACAAACAGCAAGTACTTTGATAAAAACACACAAGCAAAAAAGGAAAAAGAGAACAGATGTTCAATTCTCATGGGATAAAAGAAACAGAATCATGACATCATGGTATCTGGTAATTATCCACCTCTGCATTTTCAAAAGCCATCAAGGAGAAACTTTTAAACAGCACCAACCAAGGTATTAATCAAGTGCATTTTTAATGTGAGTCTCAATTATGTCAAGCATACAGAACATATGTAGCTTTACAATGGTATTTTAATAATATTGGTCATAACTATTTTTTATAAATTGCTACAAACTTACCAGACCGTCCACCCTCTAAGCTCTAAATCGGTCAAATGTTCACTATTATGCATAGCTCCACTCAAGACTGTAATGATTGGACATGCAAACTACCCACTCAAGCATAGTAACAGATAATTTCCTGTCAGGTGAGACCAGACTAGAAAACTAGGACATATTGTCATATAGACACTTCTGTGCAAATCTGCGCATGTTCATGCAGATAAAGAATTTAATGGGAATTTTTTAACTAATATTTTAATATTCATTTAATCCTGACACCATTATATTTTGTACAAAAATGTCGCCTTTTAGCTTCTGTGGGTGTCCAGAGAAAATACAAAACTATGTTAGCTAACTTGAGGAGAACCTGGAGAGTAATCAAACAGATTTGACTGGTAAGTGATGGATTAGCTACAATACCACTTCATAATGGCCACCCACGTACAATTTACTTCAAGTTACTGTGATCAAAATGAGCAGTCTCTTCAGAAATGAGAAAAAACTGTTAAATGACAAGTCTGGTTTCTTCTCACCCAAACTAAGCTGTACTTATGAAAAACAAAGCTGTTTGTAAGATTAGAATACACTAGTGGAGATGTCAATTCCTGACAATTCCTGTAACAATTGCTTTCCTTTAAGTGCATGCATTAAGGTATACAGTAACCCAGCTTTTTATTTTCTGCAAAATATGGATAGTTAATATACATTAAACAGCTCTACACAAGTAAAATGCCACTGGATCTTTTTCCTGCTGCTTTAGTCTTCCTTAACATGAGTGCATTGCTGTTCCTGGTCACAATGGTAACTGTACACTCTCATATTATCCTTTCACTGTTACTGTCAGTCACTTGGCAATTAAGTTTGATTAAGCATTCTCATAGCGAAGAAATTATTCAGAAGCTGTAACTTCAAACCAACATAGAAGGCAAATTTCCTTTAACACAGAAACCATAGCACCTCAACATTTGTAGTACTATGAACATGCTTACAAATATGTACAGTAAGTGAAAAAATATTTTAAATCCTGTAATGTTTTGACCAGAAGTTATACCCATTGTCATCCAGTAGTGTGCCACTTCACAGTTTTGTCCAACAGGCAATTGATAGTAAAACCTATTAGGGAAACATGTACTGTTAGCACAGCATACTTGCAGTTACAAAAATATGATTTCTCAATGTTGACTGCAATGTCATATTAAAAAGTGTACAAATTTCAGAAAAAAAGGCATCTAAAGAAATTGATTCCCAATCAAGTATATACTATGCATGTAAAGCATGCATCCAGTTGCTTGTATGTGTATACCAGTGGTGTCAAACAGATTCGACACACCAAGCTCATTTGGTTCGGCTATGTACAATATCAGGTGCAGTCAGAGCCTCAGCCAAGATTCAGTATACTCCTTGTCCAGGCCTGTATAGCCCACAAATGAAACAGGAGCCCTATGTACAGTAATGTTTCTGTAACAGTCTCACACACACAGCACTCCCTGCAGTTCTCTGTCTCTGTCCAATTGCAGTGTCCATGTTTAATGTTGCTTGATGCCATCACAGATGTAGTTTGCCAGGGGCATCTCATTGTACAAAAATATTGAGAAAAAAATGTGACCCCATGAGATCAACATATACATATACATTTCCTCTAGGTTACTCTGAATTGTGGAGCAACACTACCTAATGCAGGTGTGGGCAATTTTGGTTCTATAGAACCAGCGAATCTGCATTTTTCATTCCTGCTCCACTCTTAATAATCTAAATAACCTCACTATTGGCTTAATGGGACTAATTTAATAGCTTCTCCCAGCTGTTCAGCTGCAGGCGTTCTGAAGAAACCGAGGAAACCTAAAAGCACATCAGCCTCTGAGAGCCAGGACTGACCAATATCTAGAGGATTTAAATAGGATATTTTTTAACATAATAATAAGTGTCCTGTAATTTCGAAGACAAGAAATATAGTTGAAAAATGTTGTGTAGGTGAAGAAAAGGGAAAGAAATGTATATTTCTTCATTAAAGGGATTGGAAAACCAACATATTTCATTTGTATGACAGACAGCTAGTATCTAGGTATTAAAGTATATGCCTAGTTGCCCAAGAGCAATAGCAATAGCTGTAGAGATTAATGTATTGCTGTTTTCTACACTAGTGATACCTTGTGAATAAGTAGCATTCTGCATTTTCAGAATTTATTTTGACCATGTAATGTTCCTTTAACCTTTCTTTTTGTGTTTTCTGGTTAAAAATACTAAAAACACTCTGCAAGTTATGAAAAAAAATGCAAGCTGCTTTTCACGTATCATTAGAGCAAGAGTAAATCTTATTGGTCTCTCAAGCAGAGTCCAGAGGTGATGCTGATCACTAATCCCAGAGACCGTTTAAATTGCATTTCAGTCCTGCAGTTTGCCAGTTGATATAATGTATGTATATGCATTTATTTTTGCCAGTTGTTGAATGAGATATCCAGCCAATACTCTTTTCAACAGAGCAGAGATTTACATAGTGCACAATTACCACAACAAAACTATTTAAAATAATTGTGTTAATTAATGTTAACAAACATATCATACTAATAACTAGGTCTTGATTGGAATCTAGCATATGACAGCTAACTGCATTTTAAAAGGAAGTATACATCAAAAACGTGAAAAGTTACGTGTACTGTACTATGTAATGTTTGTTTAGTATTTCAATACATGTGGTATGCACGGCCTGCTTGAAGCAAATTTAAATTGAAAGTAAATCAGTTTGAGTCCCTGGTGTACACAAGTGATGATTATTGATAATTAAGCAGCTACAATTAAATAAATGAAGTACTTGAACACCAACAAATATTGAGGCACTGTAGCAATAAACATTTGTGGGATCCAACTGTCAATACAAAATGTTTAGTGAGAAATGTAGAACTAAAATCTCCAAAAGAATGTCCTTCCATGAAAAAGATATCCTACTGTATGTAAAAAGCAAAGGTCATTGTACATTAGATCCAATGCAATGTTTATCACTTGTCATCCAAGGTAGCTAAGGATTGCAAGTAGTCGTCACGACTGGAGACTTCCTTGTGAAATCCAAATATTAGATATTAAAACAACAGAGGTAAAAAAAGTGTATCACAGGTACAGGGATAGGCTCAGCCTGAGTGCTGCACAATGTTCATCAATAATTCACTTTATGCTACTGTTAAACAGTCACCTCCCCAAGGCATAAGAAACAGCATATACTGTATAGAGCTATCCATATTTTATCACATTCCATATAATTGTATTTGTCGTGATTTGTAACAATTACCTAATTACTAGGTGTTTAAAGACATGCTTAAAATAGCTATGACAGTGTCATCAGAAGTAACTATAACCTTTACTCTTTTATTTCCACTCAAATCTGTTACAAGCCAGCATGTTTAGAGCTGTCCAAATTCACACCCACAGGCCAAGCACGGCATACGGGATGTATATTCATCAAGCCTGTGGAGCAATTAAAAGGCAAAAGAGCTGGAGGAAAAGATGTCTGCAAAAGAATCTTTATTTTATGCAGCTGAAACTAGAGACTGCAACTCTGAAGAGCTACTGTATGAAGTAGTACAGCTGATTGTGCAGTACAAAAATCTTTTGCTGGAGCTTATTTCATGAAGAAATGTGTCTGCAAAATAGTGGAGATTGTACAGTATGCTCATAAAGAAAAAGGAGTTTATGGGCAAACAAGTACAATACAATACAGAGGAGCATTCAGCAAGTTCATCAAAGTTAAAGAAGGCTCAACAGCTGAAACATTCTGTTTACCTCTATTTGACTTGAGAGTAATTAACCCCTACTTGTTCCTTTGCAGCCCACAAGCTGACACAGATCTTCATTCACAACTATTGTTTACTGATGAAATTAATTATCTTAACCTTTAAGAAATATCATGTTTTAACATGTCCATCACTGATTAGGACACCACTGCAATGGCTTTCAAACGGCATCGCCAGAGCTTCCATTCTTGTTCCACCAGAATCCACGTTTTCCCACTGGTCAATGTACAGTAGTTTGTGACATACGTCAAATCAAGTCATGTTTGTTTTGTTTGCAAAGTTAACATACCACTGTCATAAAACAGTCTCTGTATATACTGTACTGCAGTCTCTGTGTATAAATTGTAATAGGAACAACTGAATAAACACTCTTAGTTTAATTTTCACACAGAAATTGCACATATGGTGCACTATGCAACGGTTTTTTAAAATATAGTTACTGCACATGTTTTGATATCTTATTTCGCTTGTGCAATAATGGGTCTAAATTTATATTTTAATTTATAAACGTCAATCATTTCATCTCAAAACCGATAATGAGAAATGCTGCTACTGGAAAAGAAGTTGTTTCCACTTTTAAGCATTTTGAGATCTCATAAGCTGTAATTAATAGTTTATATGAAATGTCATATTAACTATTAAACATTCAGCTATATTAACAGCATTTTAAACGTTACAAAAAAAATAATATTGTGTTTCACAATAATAATGTTATTATCCCTAATATTCTTCAGAGCGTTTTCCCCAAATACCTACGATCCATCTTCTTTGAGACTGAATGAAAATGAGTAGAACTTATATTGACACAATAAAGAACAGACATCCTTTAAAAATTGTTTTAATTTACCTCTCAGTTGCTAAGGAACTTCAAGTCGGGTAACAGTTCAGAAGTGGTCACTGAAACAAGAAGAAAAAGAATAGAAATTTAACTTTTGTATTTGGTGACCCCACCCCAAACATTAGCAACATGAAGTTTCATGAACTAAAATAAATATGAAAGCAGCAGAGTGTACACATCTACAGATGCGGCATGTTTCACTGTGCACTGTACTACCATCAAGCAAATGCTTGGGTGTTTGGTATATGAACCTGCTTGAGAAAGTGAGACTCCATTATCCTGGACTTAGAGGTCTGGGCTGGGTGTCATAGAGCAAGCAGTCCATCAGTATGACTAGGCAAGGGTTACAAGAGAACTATAGAGAAGTTGCTATGACAGCCACATCAGCTGTAATGTGACACAAAAAAGTTTTGCTTTCCACTGTAAAAAGCAATACTTCTTCTGCACAGCATGCAGAGTGCTCCTTTTCAGTGGTATTACAATCCTTAAAAAATATACTAGGGCAAAAACAAAAGATTGCCACCAATTTTCAAATGCTGAAGTAGGTTAAAAAACGTTTTATTTCATAACATTGTGCTATTTTGTCATTCTTGATGAATATTTGGGTTGAAGAGTACAGTATATAAAAAGAACAGCATAATAGAAAATGCTGCTCTTATCTGACAAGATATATAGAAGAAAGACACTGAGTATGATGGTGTTCTAAATTCATTTTAAGGGAGACAAACCTACACCTCAAACTGATGCTGAGCATCACCTCTAGCATGTCCGTAGCAGTACTGTAAATTCTTCCCAGAAGTAAATACTGAACTGGATATCAAAAAGGGCATATGAATAATCCATTCCTAGATAAGAGGTGTCATTGATGTACGATACAAGACTAGGCAGAGATACGACATCTATCAAAAGCAAAGAAAGTCAAGGCTTTTCTGAATAATTAAAAGGTTCCAGAGAGATTGGCATTCAAAATGACATAAAACAAAGGGAGTAGATGAAAGAGTGTAATATATAGGCACTGGAAGACACTGTTACTTTCCATGAAATACGCTTCTCTTAATAAAATCAACATCCACAACATCACAGCATTTCCCAAGCATTTCACTCTTCAAGCCAATGCTGATATGCTGAAGCTCCTGGTCAACCCAAACTTTTAAGAAAAAGACAACATTGCCCTGCAGGCAGGATTATGAAAGGAGCTAAATTTAGTTTAAAGTGCCTATATTGCTATCTCAGCTTTTAACGACTCCCTCTTAACAAAGTGTCAAGATATTTAGAGAGAAGTGATAAAACATGCAAAATATCTGCTTGCCAAATATCAAAAGGACAAAAAGGATTTAAAAAAAAATGCAGCACCCTAACATCAAAGAGTCAAAAGTCCTTTCAACTTTAGTGATCTTTGCTTTGTGCCAGCTCCGACACAAACCCACACAAAAGCAGACAGTGAACTGTGCTCTGTCTCAGTGGAAGAATCTAAAAAAGTAAAATACCAAACATTTCATCTCGTTTCCAAACTTGAAAATGTGATGGAACACAGAACAATTTTTCCAAGAGCAGAGAAGTTAAAATACAGCACACCGTATCTGGGAGATGATCTTAGAACAAGCTTCGCAAGGTCTCCGGAGTGGCTCAACCAGTAAAGGGTTAGACCCTCTGCTTCAAGTGCTGCTGTTTTAGGTCTGGGCTATGGGATTTCCTGACAGTGACTGGGATTCCCAAAGCAATGGTGCACAACCAGCTAAGCATTGCCAGACTTGGGGGTATCCTTGGCTCAGAGCACATCAGTTACCAAGGTACAACCTGCAAAACTGGAGACCTATGGAAAGCAGGACAGTCAGCCCAAGAAAGTTTATAATGTCACCAAATACTGGAAATTAGTTCCAGTGCTGTTGAAGAGTACTGGAGCTCTGCCAGTTATATGACCTGTCAGTCTCAAACTGAATACATACACATTACAGAGCTGAAGACAGGCTGTTCACAAAGATACACTAGATATTTGTTTTGATATAATTTGACAAGTTATTGGTAAGATTTTTTTTTCTTTTAGATGACTCTTTGCAATGAAGTTAATATTAAGAGATGGCAAACATTTAGTTACTGTACAAATCACTTCAGATAAAAATCATAAAACTTGCAGAAAAGAAACTTCATATCTATTAACTTTAAATCATTTGATAAAGATGATGTGGGTTAATTTACAGTTGAAATTATTACAATATTGTGTTTATCATTTCTATTCATATTTTCAATTATAAAGGCAATTTATATTTTAATATCGAAATCACAACGTTATAACTGAATGGGTCATAACTTTTATAACATTTGACATTCACATTTGAAAAGTTCACATCACGGAAAACCTAAAAACTATGGATTTCATTTGAAGTGTTTGTCTACAGTAGCTATAGGTGGGCTGAGAAACAGGAAAGCACAAATGATCAAAGAGAATTTTCTGGTTTATCTAAGCTTCTTGATAAATCATTGGAAGTTTTAACACAACCGGCTGAATCCCGACCAACTTTTTGTGGCATATCGATAAAACAAAGCAAATCACAATATGGCCCAAGTATCTCTCACGTTACAGAGACTGCAGATTGGTGGAGAAATATATTCAACTAAAACAGAAGTCGTTTTTACAGTCTGCTGTCTTTCATAATGTTTATCTTTTTAGTCGCTCATTTGTTTCTCCACAATGGTCTGAGAATGGTACATCTTGCAAGCACTGCCGATGTATCATGAGAGAGAGATACTGCAAGTACCTTGCGATAAGTACGAGAGCTCTACCACATTCCAGGTTCTTCCTTTTCTCTGCAACTCCGGCTGAGAGACTCTAGGCATACTAATGGGGTTCCCTGGGGTGCAGAACTTATTTCCAACCCACTTTATAAGATATTATACAGAAACACACCTTCTGGCATAGTTTATTTTCTTCATGCATTTCTCTTAGAGCACTCTTATAAATCACCTCCTATTATGTCAATCTGGCTGCATTTAACCGCACATAAAATATTTTAATGCATCTGATTCCCTGAACTGTACACTATGGATCCAGGGGGTTATTGGAACTGTCTTTCAGCAGGTTTGGGAACGTCAGAAGGTCCACACATTTTGTTCCTCTTTATCTAAGGCACCAGAGAGACGCACTTATATTTAATGACGATTCATCTTTGAAACTGTCCATATTGCCAAAAAGGATATGGTTATCAGGTACTATGGCTGCTAAAAAAATGACAACACAGTGCTGGCTGACCTCCGGTGCTCTCTTGGCGTCAGTGGATTTTCTCTTTTTGGACTTTTTAGTTTTAGAACTTTTCCATAACCAGTATCCGTGGTGCTAAAACACAGACAAAAACATCACTGGAGTCAGCAATCTTAGTCACATCACTATTTTAGTTTTTTTTTAGGAATCTATTTCACATGTAGATATTCCATTTTAATATGCCACTCATTGTTGTAGCTGTGGGGTTTTTGGTTGTGTTTTTATTTTTCCGGGTCGCTGTTGTATGGAGGATTAGAAGAGGGGGGCTAGGGGGGTTCATTTTGTTTTTCCCTCATCTTCCATTACAGTTTTTTTTAACTGTTGATAAAAACAAATGCTTATCAAATTTCAACACTGAAATAGCATAAAATGTTAATACAAAGAACAGGAAGGAGAGAACCAGAAGGAAGACAGAGAGACAGAAAGAAAAGAAGGAAAACCATCACCATTTTAGGTTTTGATTTTGAACTCTTGGCTTTTTTAATTAAAATGTGCTTTACACAGTGTACTGTAAAGCATTTTAAATACAGGTTTCAACAGGACTTACTTATTAAGGTTAAGAACTGGATATTAACAGAAAGATTAGAGATTAATTGAGGGGTTAACAAAGAATTAGAATTCCACAGATGCTCTTATTTTAACTTTGCAGGCAGAGGACAAAGCTCAACGTATTTTGGTGTAATTTAGTTTATGGCTATAAAGAATGAAGAGTGGTTCAACTAGCATCTCTATAGAGGCTGATCAAAAGGATTGTGACATAGTATGAACCTGATACTGAAGAACAAATATCAATGTCATCTGACACTGAGGTTTCAGATAACAACCAAAAACATCTACGGAACATAAATCGTATTGATCAAACAAAGCTACAGAAAATACCCATTTTCTTTACGCTGAATTGCAGCCAGACATTCAAACAAAAATATAAATGATGGTATATAAAATTACAAAGATCAACTACCGTTTACACACATTATACCAATTACAAAAAAGGGCAAGCAGGCCTTCACCAACGATTAGCATGTAAACCTTCAATAACCTCTGTGACACTAGTCTAGAACTCTGGACATTGAGAACTATGGGAAACTTCACTGTGTCTAAGAGCACTGCTGGTCAAAAAAGCTCCAATGTAACAGTCATACTACATCAAAAAGGTTATATATTATATAAAATGTTAAAATTCATCAATTAATATAATTTAGAAAATATGTATTCAAAATATTATTCCACACCATATAATAGTATGACATCCTGACAATTTCTGGCAACAACACCTCAGAAGGGAAAAAACTAAAAACTGAAGAACAAGCTTCAAGCTCATGTAAGTGGTACAGTATGTATTTGTATTGGTCATTTTAACAAGAAATCAGAATAATGTGCTCAATTGTCGAGGGACAAGTATATACACATACTGTTAATGGTTAAGCCACTGGACAATCTTAAAATACATATAAATCTAAAAAAAACAACAAAAGAGATGCTATTTAACAGCACCTCATACTCTTGTGTCACTATCTCTGATGCCTCTGTCATCAATCTAAACACTCTCACTCAAACTGAAGCTGTTCCTTTACTTCACCAGGTAGGTCAATTGAGAACAATCTCTTATTCTAATTAACTCGAAACCCATTTATTCAGCAGGGAACTTAATGGAGCAACATGAGTGAACCCACAACCCTCTGGTCTGGAGATCCGAGCCCCAACTCCTCTCTGCTTTCTACTGTAGTGTTCCCTACTTTCACTCCCGAAGGGTGCCATGCCAGCATGGTCTCTCGGTCTTTCTTTAAAACATCAAGACAATTAAATCTGTTGGGTTAAGCAAAACAAGGATAACCCCCTGATGAACCAGGTGCAATGAAACACTCTCTCATACTTAGGGAAGTCATACTCTTGTTGTTAGCTTTTTGTCTGATGAGCTTCTAGGCACAGGTATGGGCATATGCTCAGCCTGCTGTCTTGAGCATATTATTGTACATATTGACTGGTCAAGGTATGTTCACAGAGACTTTAGCCTTCAAAGACAGGGGCTCTCCAAGGAAGTAGGTGCATAACACCGGTCTACTGCACTCCATCTGAGAAGGTCATTTTTGTTTTCAAATAAATTAATCATTTTGTTGAAGTTCTCAAAGGCTGTTCATTTGACTGCCTAGATACAGGGTATTTATGCACAAACGTACATACGACCAAGTAAGTAATTTCACTTAAGTTCCATCTGACATTTTAAAAACAGGTTACAGAAAATGAGTCACGTAACGATCAAAATAACCAATTCAAAAAGACGGATGAATTGCAAAGATGACCCTCATCACTGCTGCTTGCGCATCGCAGGGTTCTAATTATTACAGGCACCACTGGGATATGTCGGTAGCAATTACTATAGTTGGCATCAAATGAGTGTTGCTGTCAAATGCACACTTCCTGATGAGTTTGGGGTGGCAGTAATGTTAATGACCAACAGGAGGTTATTCTTGGCTTTCCCACACTCCTTTTCTTGCAGCATTTAATCAGAGCACATGACTGAAGTAGTAGGTATTCCTTATTCCAAATAATATGGGCAGTTAATGTTCCCCTTTAAAGCTTGAAAAAATAAAAGCTTGAAACTATATCTACAGACAGGCAGGGAAAACTTATCTTATTGCACATGTTACAGTATGCATTCAGATTTTTTTACGATAATTGCTTAAACATTACCGACTGGCTTTACAGACTCAAAATTATCACTACCCCTGGAGTAAGCAAATCTAGAACTATTGCTCAAAAAATAAGATAATAGGTGATATCATGAGCAAATGCTTATCAGCACATCTTCTTCCTTAGACAAAAGCTTATTCATTCCACCCAAAAAAGAGTAATGTCAACTTGAAAAGAACCTCAATTACAAATCAGTAGGGAGTTTCATATTTAGGATGGGATAAATATTATTCTTGTCCAGTTCTGTTTAATAAGCTCCAAAAATAAGTTAATCAATGAGCCCTTAATTTCCGTCGTCTCTCCAAGGGGTCATGTGAGCTCACTGCTCACTCACACTCCTGGGTTTTCAAGTACCTGAATTCAAAAGCAGCTGGTGCCTGGCAAATCAATAATGATCCCACTTCACTTTTCGAAAGCATAAATTCTGCGTTTTTAAAGCAAATAATAGCTTTAAAGAGTTCTTTTCACCAAACTACAAAACAAAGGTTACCAACCTGGTGAGGTGCTTCGCCGCATGCTATTAATAGGACATGTTTCTGAGGCACTGTAATTGTCTGTAATAATCATCCTTCTTGTGCCTTCAAGTGCAACATTTGTTTTGACTAATTCATTGAAATGTTATCTACGTTTGTAAATAAAAAGCTGGAATAGTGTAAAGCTTAAGACAAAAAAAAAACTAAAGAAATTAGAGCGTGAAGAAAAATCCACAACTGAAATGCTTACAACCAACTAAGCTCCATTGAGCCTTGTCATTTCTGGCCCTTGGTCTCATGGGTGTACTGACAGAAGCTGCTTACTCCCACTGGGGCTCAGTCTGCCTATCATCCCTTTGGCCTTCTTCCTGAACTAAAGCCATCTCTTCCTTTCATACAAAAAGCAGTATGAATCTTAAAAAACAGTAATAATGGACTGGAACAGACTCTTGGGGTAACAGCTTCAATACCTTGGAGAATTTGTATTGCTACTGTATCTGACATTTCTTGGAGACTAGGAATTAGAGTAATTGCTATATACTGTACCAAGAGCCTTAGATCATTCCAGATAATGGAGACATAATCCAACATTGCCTGCCTTCTACACAGAATTTATGAACATGAAGAAACCTAAAACAAAACTGAAAGGTTCTGACATCACAGCTATTTAATTGCAAAGGTTCTTCGAAAAAGAGTATCAAATAGAAAATGTTCTATTACACTCCAACAAATTCAACAGTTAATGTAAGGTATCACTGTATTCCCTTATCATAGTACATTTTTTTTTATCAGGTGTTATGGTTCTGTGCTGGAGCTAAATATTCAAATATTCATTTTCTGCAGTGTGGTCAGGGGGTTTCTTTAGGGCTTCCTGTAAGAAGGCATGTTGGCTGCACAGCAGAAAAATCTGCTGCATGACACAAGAGTGCTTACAGGGAATCAGTGCCTTGAATTTGACATTGAGATATTGATTTATTTGTGCTTGCTTGAGTTATTGATTGTTTATTGTTTAACAAGCACATCTGAGGAAAATACAGCATTTTAGCATGCTGGCCAGTACTGGCCAGGGTTTTCATGTCAGATACAAAGGAGGTGGAGATACTACTACAGCAAGAAATAGCATCCTCTGGATCTTTATTGCTGTGATGATGTCAGATATTACAGGTTGATGATCTCTACTTTAGTAGAGGGTTAGCCAAACTGCTAACTATGGTATAAAGAATAATAAGGCAAATCAAGCAAAAACTAGTTTCTCCAGATTAGCTGAGAGTGTCAAAACCCCTTCTGCTTCACCTTAGAGCCTCACTGAGCTACAGTACATGTGCTCTGCCCAGGCTTCAGCATCGGGATAGTTCTCCATAAGAAGACAAAACCTCTGACACATTTACTTGGGAGCTGGTTAACAGTCAAAAAAGTATTATCATGTCTGAATGTATTGTCACGTTACTCTTATCAGCATGTGTAAGAGAATGAAAAAATGGAAGGCAGCAATCACCAGATGAGATGGAGGCAAATAAAACAACACTTGAATTCTTTACCGTTATATAATGCAACTGCAACATATGGTGTGAGCTGCTTTTTGTCTTAAACCTACCAGCTGCATTTTAGAAAATTAGGATAAAATAGTAGAGCACTCAGAAACTCTTTGGCATAGTGGAAATCTTTTACAATGCTATTATTATTTTCATAAAGTTAACACTGCTAAATGTGTACCTATTTAGAATGATAAAGTTTTAAATACTGTATCTCATTACCACATCGCTTTCAATAACCGCTTAGCCAATACAGGGAGACCAGGGAGCCGAAGGGGTGGAAGGCAGGTTAAGTTCTAGAGGGGACACTAGTCCATCGCAGGACACACACAAACAAAAGACACCACCGCCAATTTTCCCAGAAGCCAATTAACCTACCAGCATGTCTTTGGATTGTGGGAGAAACCCAGAGCACCTGATGGAAACCCACATGAACATAGGGAAAATGAACAAACTCCACGCAGATCCAGCAGCACCACAGGAATTGAACCCATGGACCCAGCACTGCAAGACAGCAATTCTTACTTTTGCACCATATGCTACCCTAATTTTAAATATCACACAATTAAATGTAGTCTTTGTAAAAAATAATAATGATAGAGTTGAGAATGGAGTCTGGAGGTGGACTGAAATAACTACTGTATGCCTTCATCTGTTACATTTAAACTTCTTTCAAATAACAGATTAGGTACTGTATAGTGTTTAATGTTTATACTACTTAAGAAAATAATTAAATACTTTGAGGACAGAAATAAATTCAGACAACCGGGGAAAAGGCCTCTCTAAAGCCACTAGGCACACATCTTTCAGAACCCTTAATACCACTGTTTTTTAAGAAAAAAGTTTTTTATCTGGTTTTACCAAAAAACATGTTGAGATATTTATGGGATTTACTGTAGCTGATACTAAAGAAACATAACTTAAGCTACAGTATGAAAAAGAATATTGCATTTTCTATAACACCATATATATTATCAAGATTGTCAATAGCGTAAAGGACAGAACTTGATGAAGTGAAGTGAAAAATAATTGTGGAATGGCATTTGATGAAAACTGCATTCTGCTTTCTTCAAAAAATAAAAGAAGAGCATGCACAGACACATTTTCTATTAAAATAGTATGAGTAGAAATCTTGCTTTTTAAGAGAATTATACCATTTTGTTATTCTTTTTTTAGAAAGTGTTCAAACTTCCAACATGGAGATCAAGACCACTATATAAGTATAAAATTCACTGTACATAAATCTAAAAAAATCTAACAGGAAAAGACATCAAATTATCAAAAGAAACCACTTTAAATCACAGAAGACAATAATAACATTAAAATCAAAGCATCTGGATTTGGCAAAGCCTATGTTGTTGCTTCCATAGTCTGCTTTTATTATAACAAGGATTACAGCTTCATTAAAATAGGAAGTGGCTTGCTCCATCTTTTATTTTTAGATCTGGAAGCTGTTGTTTTGAAGGAACAAATCCTTGATTAAACTCGGGATATTTTTTTCTGAACAGATTGGTTTGCTGGCAGGATTGCACATGCACTCATAAACCAAACAAACCAGGGTGCTCTCGCTTGATATTGCATTTGGATCATCCAGCATCATCTGGGCACTGGGGATGTCTAGCAGACAACCAGCAAGTTCAGATAATGGACAATAACAACATTATGAAAGAAGCAATAGGTTTATTCCATGCTCATAAGAGAAGAAAGAAAACACACAGTTCGGCTGTGGAGCCTTCTTCTGAAACGTTGTGTTTTCTTCTTCTCTTTTGAGCATGGATAAACGTATTACTTGTTCCTTTGCAGCCTACGCTTGCTGACACAGCTACGCACCTGAACTATAACAACATTTTCACTATTACATTATTAGCTGACATGGTTCAAGTAGAAGGCAAATCTGGATCACCTCTGCTCCGCTTTGGGATGGCACCGTTCAAGTAAAACACATTACAACAACACAGGTAAAGGCACAGATACTTCTATGGATGTGAACACGTGACCATACCCTGCCTCCTTCTGCAACAAGCTGAGGAGCATCTGCGAATGTGCCTTGGTGCTGGGACTGCACAGCAGGTACAGGTGCCTGAAGTACAGTGCCCAGACAAAGTGTGAAGCAGTGCCTGCTGTCTGAGTCAAGACCGTAGCACATAACTGACAAGACAAGACTAATATCACCATTTCCCTCTGTAAACTGGGGCACACCAAGATGCTGTTAATCATAAGGAGGTTCTTCCTTATGCATTTATTTTAAGTGAACATTGTTAAGTACCTCAAAGAATTATGACTACAGCGTGGAAATGTAACAGAAACCTTGGAAACAAACTAAAAAATAGGACTACGCCTGTGGTGTTCTCTGATATACTGTCCTCACTGGTGAACAAATGCAAATGGTCATCTGTAAAAACAACACAGGACCTAAATCATTACAAAGCAAAGGAGGACATTTGGCTTTTTTGTACCCACCTCGAACCCTTAGCCTTTCTACAGCAAGGGCTGCCTGTACAGATATGATCACACCTGAATGCGATAGGCTCCAGTCGGTTCGGGGACAAGGAGCTATTGCAGCATTTCTAATCATTTTAAAATAAAAAGGAAGGGGGGAGAATCCAATGAAAATTTGCAAGGGAAAAATGCAGCAGAACAGAAGGGAACCCCAGGGACTAAACAAACTGTCAAAGGACCACAAACTTCAGTGCCTGTAATTAACTGCCAGTAATATTAGGAAACATATACAAAAAACTGAAGCTATTGCCTACGCAGGCAATCCAAATGTAATTGGAATCACAGAAACATGACTAAGAGAGAGTGATGGTGACAAATACGCAATTATTCCAAAGAGACAGGAAAGGCGGATGAGGTGGAGATGGTGCACTACACACCAAAAAGAACAAGCAGGAACAGTAACTAAACATAGAGTAATGGAGGGTCTCAGTCTTACAGAAACAACAAGTGCATTGAATTAGAGTGATTCAGATGTTCATTAGACTAAAGTCTTACATAATGAAATAAAGAATATATGTGTGGAAGATGAAAGTGGAGATTCTGACTTTGGGATAAGCGATATGGGATGTCAGTAGCTAAAGCTGTGATAGCAGACATGGCCAACAATTGTTCTTAATCAGTTCGTTAGGACACCTCCTACCAAGCTTGTATTTTCGAACAATCAAGACACTGAGGAAAATAAAGGTGAGACAATTATTAGGGCACAGCAAACCCAATATGAGTAAGGTTTCCAATACATGCTGACACTGTACCAAAGGTTTCTAATTTCAGGAAATAAAATATTAAGGGAAGTTTAAGAGAAGTAGAATGGAATACCATAACAATGTACTCTGCAGAGAATGCATAGTTAAAAGATATTCTGCTTGAAGCAGAAAACAGATTTCCAAGAGTTGGGAAACACAAGGTTAGAAAGCAATGGTCAACATGATTTAATATATCAACGAAAAAATAAACATAGAAAGAAAACACTTTATAAAAAGATTAGAAAGGACCTGAATCCAGTTAAAGGAAAAGAAGCATAATGAACCAGAAAGACAAATAGGAAGGTTGAGAGAGAAAAGAATACCGATGTGGAGGCTAAGTGTTTTTTTACACAATACTGCTGCTGTTTTTCCAGTAAAGGATGAAGCAAAGTGCAGCCTCAGAGATAAAAATGGAAAATGTTTAGACGGTGAAAAGTAAATGGCTGATATATTAAAAGAATATTTCACTCAAGTGTTCAGCAAAAAAGAAATCAACAACATGCCTTGGGCTGAGCAAAGACAAAGTTCCATATTAAATCATATTAGCACAGAAGAGGCAGAAGTGTTACAGGCACATGAAGGGCTTATGATAAATCTCCAGGATGCGATGGTATTATATTACCTGTACACAAAAGACATTCACAAACCATTACAAAAATGATTCAAACAGTCACATGTATTCATTATGCACAGACTTAAGAACTGCTAAAGTAGCACTCATCCAAGAAAAGGGTGACAAAACTGAACAAAAAAGTTGGAGAACACTAGGTTTTCATTCCGTATGGAAAATAGTAATTTCAATTAAACTAGAAGAATGCCTGTATTACTACTAAACTAGACATTCACCTGTTGGGCAATATGACTCTGCAAGCTAATATAGACTATAGGAAGGACTATATAAAGTAGACTTAAGTGTTTACACTGTATAGCATGTTGATAGATCATTTCCTTGATACTGTGGGAAAGCAATAATAGGTACAGGAATGTCATGTGAAAAGCTTTAGTAAATTTAGACAAATTTAGAATGTCATGTAAAACTTTAGTCATCACAATACTAAAATATATTTTTACTCTGTAATTAGCCCAGATAAGAGTGACAAAGGAGTTTACCACCCTGGCAGGCTAAAAGAACTGATTGCTTTTGAAACAAGAACAGAAAAGACTACAAGGGGACTTGATTACAATATTTGAAATATTCAAAAGCACTGACAAAGTCAACCCTATTAACTTCAATCAACAGTGACCAACAAACCAGAGGACACAAATAAGAGGCTCTTTTAAAGAGCTTTTTCTTTTCGGCTCTTTTAAACCTGAGAAAAGAAGGCAGTTCTTTACAGTTATGGGAGAATGGAACAAACCACCTTTTTATGTTGTCAAAGCTGATACTGTTGCTTCTTTTTAGAAAGTTTATGTGTGATATTTTGGGAATAATCAGCTACTAAAACCCAAATGAACCAGGTGGGCCATATTCCTTCCTTGCAAGTTTTTGTTCCCAAGTCGATGCCAACCCCTTAATATTAGAGTGCACAATTTACTGTAAAAATTCTACGTGGAAAATATCATTGTACAGGCACAAGCAGGATGTCAAAGTGCTGGCTGGAATTTCAAATGAAATGCAATCAGCAGAACAGCTGTGATCAAATCAAAGCCTAGGTGTGTATATGATCTCACTTCATGCCAGGCCTGTTTTTGGTATTACTGTAGATGCCTGTATTTCATAATGGTTTATGGAGCATGAAAGACATCCTGTTTCGCTCAGATTAGTCATCATTTCACCAAAGGAATTCATACACACTTCATTCTGTACAGGAATAGCAGTAGGGCTCAGGATTAGCTGAGAGACTTGCAGGTGAGGAAATGCGGTGGTAACAGGTGGTAACTCTGTTGTGCACTTCTGTCATGTAATTTTTTTTTAACCAAACTTGCAATTTATCACCAGATATAGCAAACAAAAACACCATGAGATATTGTTACATAACTAATCCAGCAAGTATTTTTTAAAACTCATTTCAATCACTATATATATAATATTTTGTATGAAATAAGGAACATGCTTTTTCTGTCTTAAACTAGGATCACATCAGCCCTGAAGAAGGCAGCAAAGACACCCAAAATTAGAGCTTCCTAGTTAGAGTTGCTGAAGACCAGTTCTGTGGTTGGGGTGACTGGAGGATTCGGGGGTGTAAGGGCTGAATTCAAAGGAACTGTCTTGCACAGTTTCTTGTGTTACAAAAAGTTGTGTGGCTCACCCTGTAAACTGTCTTGACACACAAGAATTAAGTAGACCTTTCACTAAAAGCCTAAGAACAATACATCAAAACATAAATTACAATGGGCTTCAGACTTCAAGGTCTGAGAAACTTTCAGAACCTACAGTAGGTACAAAAACAGTTTGTAACTTACTCTTACTTATTGCTTACTGCTTAGCTGACTCTGGGTACTAATGGCAGATTTAATCTTAGAAACAAATGCACAAAGAAATGTAAAAATAAATAACAGAAGTGACTTGAGATTCTGACAAAACATCCACGCTTTGTTTGCACAGAGTGTTTAACAATCAGCATTAATTAGCTGCATAGCACGCAGGTGGATTCCAGCAAGCGCCTTCATTATAATCTGCCCAAGCCAGCCTAGGAGGGGACAAAGCATCCTGTCACAGCATCAAAATCACCTGATTGATCTTCCTCCAAGATCTAATACTCAACTGTACTTTTGAAGAGCCGTGTTCAACTTGAAAACACTGCATCCACGGTGCTGTGAGTAACACTTCAGCACTGGAAGTAAGATTACAATGATCCTTTGACTGGTTAGCATAATACAGTGCTTTTTTCACTTATCTTTAGAGATAGACAGGATGGGAGCCAAGAAATCACAAGTCTTTTACGTTGAAAAGATTACCAATGCTGTGGAAGGCAAAAGGAGTTACAGTAATAAAAGTACTGTATTGCCCTTACTACTGAAAGCTTGTACTGTAAATGTGTTCATACTAGTTTGGTATTGTTCACTACTGTTAAGCACTGGCCAGAAACCAGGGACTTACCTTTTACCATGGGCAAACAAGAATGTCAAGGCCTCTTTATGTATCTTTCTAGATTTTGGTTGGTTGGATAATTTTATTATTTTTTTCACTGTTTTATTCCTCCATTGGCACTTGCAACCCAAAATACAGACATCTGTTGCTCTCATTGCATTACAAAGAGCAGAAGAGTGGCCACAGCATATACAAGCCGCTGCTCAGGTTTCTGATCATTAACTACCTCCGTGCTTGCACATAAGGGCCAGTTATTTTCCCTGTTTCTCCTCTCCCTTGGGACATCCACTCACCACTTCTACAAGCTGCACTAAACCCCTTTCTGGTTATGCCTGACAATCCCATTACTCATGACAAATAACCTGCTTAGAGGGAATCTGGAAGTTCCAATCACAAAGTTTCAAGTTTCTTAATGTAGTGAGAAATTAAGAGGCCCCCACAGGTGGGGTAAAACAAAGCTCACAGGATGACCCAGATGTACATCAGCTAATGATGAGGAACTACATGAGCTTGAAACCCACTTGCCTTATTTTACGCAACTTGCCAGAAATACTTTCAAAATCAATCTTTTCTCAAAGTAAATAAAGACAATTTCAGCAGGCACTTTGAAGCATGACACCAAATAGTAATGGTCTAAGTCTCTTGCCGCTTCTGCTTTTGGAAGAAAGATGAAACAACAAGACTAACAAAAGGCTAAAGCATAAAGTCAGCTCGCTGTGTTACACAGTGGCATTGTTCCCTCTGGTACCAAAACATGTTGGAACACCTACTGTACATGGTTTGAACCACAGAGTGTCATAGTATGTTCCCTTAACTAAAATATGTTTCAGGTCTTTCGATCAAATCATCAGAACCCAGAACAAACATTTTTGACAAAGATCAATTTCCTACAAGAAAAATCACTTCTGCGTAACAACAGGTATGGAAACCAAGGAACAAACCTAACTCTGGCTCACCTCAGGGTTGTGTAAATGTGGGGATATAATTAATGTTACTGTCAAGGTTAAACAGAGTGGTTGGAGCCATGTTTATCTTCTTTCAGTTTCCTTTTTTTTTTTGCTTCTCTACTCTCAAAGTCTTCTGGAACACACTTAAAACTTGCAAACTGATTCAGCACAGCATGACTCTTAAGCTCTTCAAAATTATATTTCAACACATCCTAGAGAATCGCTTCAAGGAAGATCTGGTCTGCACAAACATTACAATTACCAGTCTTTTAACGTACTTTTTTACTGTATGTTCTCCCAATGTTCAGGTGGGTTTTCTGCGGGTGCTCCAGTTTCCTCCCACAGTCCAAAAACATACCGGGAGATTAACTGGCTTCTGGCAAAACTGGTAAGTTGTGTGTGGCTGTGTGTATAACCAGTGATGGACCGGTGTCCTGTCCAGGGTGTATTCTGTCTTGCGCCCACTGGTTGCAGGACAGGCTCCAGCTCCCCTGCGACCCTGAATCAGATGAACCGGACAGCAAATGGAGACCACTCCACTATATATATCCCTTATTATAATATTTGAAAAAAATAACCATGGGAAATGGATATTTCTTTTTATTTTCATAGAACTTTCATACAGACATTTCAGAGGAATATATCAATATGCTGAGCATCAACACAAGCATCACTCTTTGAGATACTATACAAATAGTTTTTTTTTCTATTCATTAAGCCTAAATGTTTTTGCTTTCATCTTCATGAACTGATCTTTCATGACTGTGATACACTTAAGTGACTCTGACCACTACTTTAATACCAAATCACCTAATCAGTGAGAGTTGATTGGACTGAGGTGTTGAAGTGATTGAACCTTTTGTACAGTATGTCAAGACTGGTGAAAATAAAACAAATCAAATATGTCCAATTTATAAAAAAGCAAGGCCTTCATGTGATCACAGAGCGATTGATGGGGAATTCCAGGTGTAATGGTCTGGCCAGGATGTCTAGTTGCTGCAGAACTCCTCTTGAACTCCACTGACTACATGGTGCTACATTAATCTCGTCCTGGTACCTCATCCTTCTGCTGCCTGCGAAACAATGGCTGTATTGTGAGACAAGAATGAGACAAGAATGTGACAGTTATGCCACTGATGTCCTACTCACCAGACTTGAGCCCCACTGAACATCTGTGGGAAGACCCGAGACGACTTGTTGCAACTAGGGCTCAGACACCTTTGACCTCATGTATTTGTCCGGGGTCTATGAGAGGATAGGAACAGAATTCCACAACACAGCATCTGCAGACTGGTCTCAGCTGTACAGTCCATATTTCTTCCAGCACTACTAGGCCATGACTCACACAGGAGGTCCCTTCAATATGTTACTCTGCATAATTACTTTTTCCATGTCTATTCCATAAATTGAAACTCCACCTACTTTAATCGATACTTATTTTCTTGACAACTTTTTTGCAGTTATTAGTCATACATTTCGTTTAATTCTCTGCGAGTTTAACTTTTATCAAAATCAATATCAACAGAAACCAAAGGTTTGCATTGTGGGTTAAGTCATCCCACAAAAAATGAAGCATCCCTTTAAAAGAAACAAACTGGAGTGAATGAGGAAGGAACTGTTTTTCCCATTACTTTAGTAATTCAGAATAAGTTCGGATTCCCAAATATAGTAGGTTTCTAGTGATTCAGCTCATTCTTGCTGATCAGGTCATTTTCAGACAGCCAGCTGAAAGGATACTTCTACTAAATTTAGTGTGCAAACAGGCAGCTCACAAAGTCTCCTTATCTGCTGCATCAGTGATACTCAGTATCCGTCTACCTCCAATTCAAGTCTCTGAGGAATAACTTGCCTATGGAGTCCTGGAATGGTTGCACATTATGACATGAAAGACCTGATTCATGTAGAGAATTCCTGCCATACAAATGTGTGATTTATATGGAAAAAAAAAGAGAAAAGGTTGGCTGCCTGCCACTGCATTACCAAGTGCAAGAAAAAAAGCGTAACTTTTAAACTATAACCCATCGCAGACTGGAAGATTTTGCAAGTCATTTCTTATCAGGTTCAAAGTGTAAACGAACACCAGGAAGTTCCAATAAATACATGATATGCTCTTTGTTTGGATTTGGCAGAGACTGGGAAACTGCAATTATTCAACTAACATTCTTTTTAACAAAATTATCTTTATTTTCAGATCTCTTTTCCAATTTTCACTTGTGTCGAGTCAATTTCACCGTTTTGTGATAAAAAGTTCAAAATGTTTGTTTTGCAAAAATGGTATCTAAGCTTTTTTTCTCAGTATGACGAAATATATTATATGTCTTCCACATCTTATAGAAGATGAATGATAAAGTATGGGGATGCTGGGTGTAGGTTAAATTGTAAGCAAAAAAATTAAATGCATCTATTTCTTATACCACATTTTTCCTTTAAGAACAGTTGAACACTGTTATTGAAAAATCATTTGAAGACTTTTTCAGCATAACACTGAAACAAGCTTTTAAAATAATAATAGAAAAGAAACTGGAAAACAAAGCATTCAGTCTACAAAGCAAATTGTGGCACATAATTAAACTTTTCTGACACTACATATACAGTATTATACAAGGGGGTCTGCAAACTTTGTCTAGGACTATACTGTAGGTATTAACATGCTTTAAATAAGCAGTGACACTATCCTCACACAAACTCTTCCTAGTTGCATGTTTAATACATCATAGAATACAATAAGACTCTCACTTATATTTTAAGCAAAAAGAGCACTAAAATTTTAAACCAGCCCCAATTAGTTTCTCTTCATTACCTGCAGTTCACTGAAGTAATCCTCATGTAAAAAACGTTTTAACATGGGCAGTGCTACTGCAGACTGAAAATCTGCACTATGAAAATCATTTTATAAGAAGCAGATAGAGTTTTAACTTTATATGTTTTAGACATTTCCTTTGAAGTCCTCAATGAATGACTATGCTAAATTTACTTTCCACAATTCACTGGATAAGTGAGGAAAATAAGCACGTTTTTCAAAAGAATTATACGCAATGCGAACCACAACTGAATCCTGTATTTTTGCAGTACAAAAGTACTATCCCCAGTGCATCATTTTACTTCATTTGCAGTGTTATTATCTCTATTGTGACTGATTTAATTCCTCAAATCTTCTTCCCATGGACCTTAACCTGACCAAGCTGAAATCAGCTCTATCTACCAGCAGAGTTGCTCCAAATAGTGACAGTTAATGAGGAAAAGGCCCCACTGTCACTCCTCATGAAAAAGGCAATGCAAGTGTAACCAAACAACTGACTAACATGTCATAGGAAGGTAGGAGGAAAGAAGAGCATCTGCAGGAAACCCACACAAACGCGTGGAGAGCATGTTAGCTCCATACAGAAGGTACTCCAGCCCAGCATCACACCCTGGACCCAATAGTTGTGAGGCAGCAGCACAACCATGCAACCGTCCCTCCCTGGAGTCAGTAAACTTAGAAAATCCATCTCTTTTCGGGCCGCCACAACATTTACCAGACCAATAAACTTACAATTTAAAAAACACAAGCAATGAAAATAAGAAAATAAATATGTAACAATCAAAGAAACCACCAGTAAATTACTCCATATGCAGTACACTGGATTCCATTCTGGTGAAGGCCTCTGTAATGGCAAGAGCTTATGCAAGAAATCAGCACAGGGCATTGGAATAAATCGGAAGGCAATGTGACTGAGCTATGGTGACAAGAGACCACTGTTTACTACTGCCACTCAGATCCTTTCCACCTGGAATGGCATAGCCTCATAATTCTCGTCTCAGAACTCCTGACCCTAAGACACAACCCTGTTTCTGCAAGCCAAATCACCATACGCTTGCGTCTTCATCCAGTGCACATAAGCCCGTGCCTGACACAGAGACAGAAGGGAACGATAAAAAATCATAACTGGGTTTGGTGTAACTAAATCGGGATAAGGCAAACAGAGTTTGTGTGTTCTTTTTACATACAGTAGGTTTTTGCAGATTTATTCTCCAATGATGTAGAACTTTGAGCTGAAAAAGCTCATTTCAGATTCCTTTTAAAGGTAAGCCTCAGTTAACATGCTCATTATGTTGGTATCTGTGCAGAACATTATAATGATTACCCACATACTGGATTAAACAAAACCATAAATGAACTAAATAAAACACAAATACAAAGCACTGCCCATGGGCCACATTCAAAGGCAGGGATGTGAGACTTTTTCTTAAAAGTAGCTCAACCCTGTTGAGCCAACAATATAAAAGACTTAAAAAATGTAGAGAAACTAATTCTGCCACATTAACATGATTGAGCTTACCTCATATAAAATTGCTATTATGCTTATGATTTAAGGAGTATTTCTTTGCTAAGAAAGCATAACACAAAGCACGGCATTCTATAAAAATGTTTCCACAGTTAAAAACTGTAAAAATAAATCTGTTGGTCCTTGTATTATAATGGATAATTGAGTTGTCACTTCTTCAATTACATATTAAATCCTGAGTCAATGTTGGAAATATTGAGACTTTTTTTAAAGAAACAGTGTCTACTGTAACATTTTAGAACAAAATGTCACATAGGGTAAAATGAACTGCTGTAGTCATACAATAATCATACAATAAATACATTTATCATCAAAATAACATGTACTGGTGCTGAATAGGACATGTTGACAATTACTGTACTTGAGTATGATTAATTCTAGAGGAACAGTTGAAAATTCCTCATAGATAAGACAGTTCAAACCTTGAGATGACGTGTAACATCTCAGAATTGACAGCAAACACTCAGTCTCACCTCTCCCCACACACAGACTCAGAAGAAAAACCTTTGGCCTAAGGTGATAATTAATTCTGTGTGGGGACCTAAAGTGTCACTTGGGGATTCATTTCTCATTTTGTCCCATAAGAGAGGATATTCATCTATACTTCTGTGTCTTTATCCTCATGAGATTACACAGCCTCTACTTTTCCTACAACACTTCTTAGAATGGAAATTCATTTCAATGACAAACGGTGATGAGTAATCTTTTAACTACCCACAGCCAGTAGTGGAAGAATAGGCAATGCCATGGCAAGTAAGTCGAGACTGGAACATGGTAATAAAAGGTCTGTTTTGGCAATTTTTGTCCTTTCGAAGTTTTTAACGTCCTGTAATTTTTTATACTGACCAAAATTTTCAAAAAAAAACTAACCTCTCTATTATGTGTCTTCTAAGTCTGTCACCGGCAGAAACTTCATGAAACCAGTCTTCATGACTATTGTGAAAAGCTTTATAAAACATTAGAACTGCCTGGTTTCATCACAGAACTTCCATGTCACTGAACTTTAGCTGCTGAAGCAGACGTATCCGTGTGTTCACCATTTTTCCCTGCTGCTCTCTCAGACTTTTCCGTCAGGTTTTCTCACTTTGGTATGGAGGGGATACGTTTGGTTATGTACTTTATAGTGAATGCATTGGGCCCTGCAAAAAAAATATAAGTACAGCAGTCACATTTACTTTTATTCATACCAAAGACTAAACCTAATTTTGGAAGTGGAAAAGTTTATTAATTTATTGTATGGGGGCCACTTCTCAATCTTGCTCATCCTCATAGTGTGAACGGCAGTAGAGGCCGTCTGCTTCTCAATTTGTTGCAGGCATGGGGAGCCGTTAGGAGAGCTCTTTCATCTTCAGAAAAGCATTTCACCGTGACAAACACTTTTGTAGCATTTGCATTTTCAATCCAACTCTTTTTAGATCTTTTAGCTCAAACTATTGTTGGCACAATTTTGTATCGGTCTGCGTTAGATGTTAGGTTTAACTGTGATCGGAAAGTATTTTAGAAAAGAAAAAGATGGTTACGGATTAAAAAGTTCAAAACCACCACATTCCTTGATCAATAAATGTCGATAGGCACACACCAACGTACTTGTATAAGACACTTAAGTTTATGAATTAGAAAATAAATTAATCACTTATACAACTTTCAATGGATTAAAGCATACCTATTTGTGTCACCATAAAGCACATGATCCTAAACTAAGACTGGGTCTGGCTTCTTCATCTGTTCTGTGTTATGAACACAACACAGTATATGAACAATTGCACACAAATTCCAAACACTTTACTAACTGAAACTTCATTGCGGCTCTTCAGAGAAGTATAAGCTTACACATAATCACTTGAGGACAAATATGTTTTACAGCATACTATATATTCCCCATGACATCAGTGAGAGTGGCTATTTACTGTAATGTAAAAAAGTAAGACTTTTCTTTACAAAAAAAGACAAACTGACATGGAGGTGACAAACATATTGTCATCAACAAGTCTTCCTAACCTTCATATTACTGACATTAAAAAAGCACTACAAGAAAACCTGCTCATAGACATTACCCCACCCTCTACAATTATCAAATGACTGTACATAATGGCAAACCAGCACAAGAGTCAATAAGTGACAAACTCACACTCTGAATGATAGAAACATCCCACTATTTGCCCTAGAAGAATAATTTAAATGGAAAAGTCAAACAAAATCCTGACAAAGAGTACAATTTTCAAAAGCCTTTTGTATATGTTACTCTTGACACTCTGTCAACAGGAAAATTACAAGAATGTTCAGTCATGCACTGATTCTGCCATGAAACTGGGCTCATTAATGCCCAAAAGTCAAAGTTTTGCCAAAACATTCTCTTGGGGAGCACTGGATCTACTGGTTTGTTATACAAATGAGCTTTAATTAATAACTAAGCTCATTATTTGCTTAATTAGTCTTTTAAAAAAGTAGTTTCAGCTCTCCAGCAGTTGGTCACTTACTGATTAAAGTTTATGGATAAATTCAAATTCTTAACTTGACTACAAATGAAGTTTAATTAAAGTGATGTGTCCAATAAAGGAATTAATTAAAAGGTCTGTTGGAACAAAAGGCTGAAGAGGCTGAAATAAATACTTTTATTTCTCGTGATACAAAAAGGAAAGTTAGTGCGACGTTGCTGGAGCAAGTACCATTTCATCTGAACTGAGTTGCAGTTACTTAACTTGACCGGTCTATTTCTACAACTAGCCCGGGTGGACTTCCAGACTTTCATCTATGTCCCAAAGTTTTACAATTAAGATAAGCAAAAAAACACTTGTAAGCTTTTAAACCCCCATTTTCGATATCTCCCCAAACCTTCTATGCACTGTCTCATATTCAAGTTCAATTATGAATTCAGATAATGCAAATACCTCAACAGGTATTTTCAAAGGTAAAGTACACAAATGCGCTTTCATGTAACCAAACACCGCTGTTTCTCTTTTGTATCACAGGAGGCTGTGTTTACAGTCACGCCAATCTCTTAGCTATGTGGAGTAGAGGACTCCATATAACTGCAGCTTTCTTCCTGCCATGGTAAAAGAAAAAAAAAGAATACATTTAAACTCTTTCCCTGTGGACACAATAAAAATCCTCCAAGAAGGGGGAAATTTTCACTACACTTGTGACTAAAATGGAACAGGCGGGTTAAAAGATTAAACTTTTGAAAGAACGTTAAGACGGCTCCTTTGGATCACGTTATTTTAAATCGATCGTACGGAATAAAAATGAAACACTAGCAACTTCAAAAGACCTTAATAACTAAACATGCTGCAACTGACTTAAACGTAAAATGTCCAATGCATCAGTACAATGCGCTGGTAATGCTGTTCGCGTTGTTAGTTTACAGGACACCGAAAACTACGTTTTATGGTCCTTGTGAAAACACAAGGTATACGCCACACATGAACAACGCGTTGTAACGGATTGTACTGAAAAGCATAAATTCATAACTATTTGAAAGACGTTGTGGCTAAAGAATAGTGAACTTTTAAGTCACTCGCAGGAATATTGCAGTCGAAAATGGAAGAGGAACTAAGTTTAAACACACTTAAAGCAACGCACGAATACATTGTTTCATTTCCTGATAAATTACTTCTTCCGCAAATCAGTTTTAAAGGCTATTTGCCCAGAAACGCATGTTTTCATAACAGTACGATGTGTTTTCTTTTTCACTTTTTTAATGCAGACAGTGGCAAAGCATATTTAGCAGCACTCGGTAGCATTCTTTGACAGCGGAGTACGAGCTTAATGAATCAACATGCAGAGCACTCAGCATTTTAAACTGCGTTGCGTTTTCAACGGAGTCAACCTACGCTTTATTTTACAAAACGCATTATAAAAACACAAACAGTCCCGAACAGAAGTGGTAAAATAGCTCGATACGACTTCTATAAATTCACTTCAAAAGCCAACATAAGACGCAAAGAGCGGCCATATTGCAAAAAAATTAACTCCCTATTCACCTTTTTTTGCCCAAAATGAATGGCTTCCAGTATTGCCCAGTGCATGCATCTATATAGCTGTTCTATCTTCTCACAGAATATTAAGGCGGATTTCCGATGTTTAAATACAAATACATGGAAACCATCGTTCCTCTTTGTAACTAGCCTCTTCAAGCACAGTTGCTGTAGTGTAGGATTGATACAAATACCTTCGCTATGTACTTACCAGAAAAATCTCTCAGGTACTAGTAGTACCAGCATCAGATAAATCGAAAAACCGTAGAAGCAAACGAGCGAGAAGGTTATTTCCTCTTTATTTCATCACGGTGTTTACTGTTAGGATTACTCCCAGATCGCTGAGGCTTGGCTGCTTACTTTCATTAGTTTTCCCGGTAGGAACATGAAAAGCGGTAATAATTCTCCATTTTTACTTCAACAGCCCAACTCCCGCTCCTTCTGCTTCACTCACAGCACAGGCATGGACTGCAGCAGCAGCAGCACCAAGTGTGGCTCCGGCTGCTACCGCCACACGCCTCTCACTCTCAACATCAAAAAACAGCGACCCAGAAGAAACAGACCTCGGCGCACGCTGCAAACATTGACCTGTCACCCGGCTAGGATCTGAAAATTAGTACTAGGATTCCTGAATGTGCTGCACTGTAACGTTGTGTCCCACCGAGTTCATGTGCCAGGGTATTATGTAATTCTTTCACGGTTAATGGAACAAAAAGTCTCTTAGGAACGATATACAGTACAATAGCATTGGTAATGTTTCCCTTAAATGTCATTCTTTTTTAAAAGTTTGTTATTAACAAGCAACAGTATATATTTTTAATGGGATGTGTAAGCATTTAGAATTTTTGTTTATGCTTAAGAAATTTCACACGTCCTAGTGTTGAAAGTAACAGCTTCAGGGGGCTCTTAAGCAATTATTGTCAAATTAATGCCAGAGTGCTCTAAAGATCAAGACACAGTTTGTAAAGCAGGGTTACAAATTTTACCTCTGGCACAGCAGGTGCTTCATCACAGTTGAACAGCAACAAATGTTAGGCTAAAAGATTCAGTTCTCCCATAACAGGCTTTACATATTTTGAAGGGGCAAGGAAAGACAATGCGAGGGGTGGTTTGTGACAAGAACCAGATGTCAAAACTCCAGCCCCCAAGAAGAAACTTCCATAGAGTAGTTCTATGGCTTCAGAAGTACCCTGTGTATAAAGACGTTCCCTGCCAATCCTCTGTGTCTCTGTGAATCTCTGGCCAGAACAACTTAGCCTGAAACCTCATTAGCCCTACCTGAGGCCCAAATGCCCCTGCCATGCAACCACACATATCAGCGGGATGCATAAGGAATATACTGTATCAGCCTAGTCAACACTATTGTCCATTGTCTGTTGCCATTGCCATACTACTGTGATACTTTAATGTTGATTGAAGATGACACAAGGGGCCGTCTTTCGGATGAGACGTTAAACCGAGGTCGTGACTCTCAGTGGTCATTAAAGATCCACGGGCATTTCTCAATAAGAATAGGGAGTTATCCCAGTGTCCGGGCCAAATTTCCCCCCTCGGCCTTTACCGTGGCCTCCAAATTGTCCCCATGTATGATTGGCTTGCACTTGCCCTGCGATGGACTGGCGCTTGCCGGGTAGGCTCCAGCTTCCCGCAACACCGTATGGTATCAAGCGGTTTGGCAAATGACATGACATGACACAAGGGGTAGTATTTGGCAGGAGCTGGAATCTCCCGCCACCTATTCAAAACCCCTAAAGTATGTTTCCATAAAGTAGCTCACCTTGCACTCTCCAGGTCTCTGCATGTGTAGCACATGTACTGTAGCTCTCCTCTGGCCCTGTTGGGATTCAATCATGGCTGCTTGCGAGCCTAGTGCCATACACCTCTATTCACTAGACATTGTTTGGTCTAAAGGAATTGAGATGTACAGTAGGAAAGACCAGGTCCTCTGCCTCTGAAAAGTTCTACATTATCTCAGTTTTAAGATGGGTGACATCATACAGTATCTGTCACATGCACACTGCACTGAGCTCAAGATCGATACAATGGGGTCCAAACTTGAAATTTGGAGTAGTGAATTCATGATCCGATTTGATCATGACACGAAACGGAATTACTCTTTTTATGTATAATATGCTACAAAGGTGGTACTATCCACTGAGGATAAAGTGGTCACTGGAAATGGGTGGATGTTAGAAAAAATGTTTTTCTTCTTGTCCCGAACTGCGGAGGGTGGCTTTTGCAATGCATAGAAAGTGGTGAATAATGACAGAATGCAGTTTAGTACTCCAAGATTAAACAGCCCCTGGGACAAGTGCTGACTCATCAGACTTGAGATAGAGATTTAAGTTTCAGGACAGGATTATCATAATAGCAATACAAGTCATAAGTTGCTGAAGGAATATTGAAGTATAGATTGGTTGGGGTAGCACGATGGTACAGTGGTTTGGTTTTTATTGCTGACTTACAGAACTGGGGTGCAGGGCTCAATTCCAGAGGTGCTGTATGGAGTTTGTATATTCTCCCTGTGTTCATGTGGGTTACAGTACCTCTCACAGTCCAAAGACATGCTGGAAGGTGCATTAGCTTCTGTGAAATTGGCCCTTGTATGAGTGTGTGCTTGTTTTTCTGCGTGTGACCTGCAATGGACTGTCAGCCTGTACAGGATGTATGCAGCATTTCACCTAGTGCTTCCAGCGATAGGCTCTGGTCCACCATGACCTTGAACTGGATAAGTGGCTGTTGAAAGTGATGTGATGATGATGGTGGATTAAGGTGTTTTGTTTCGTCATTGTTCTAGCAATACTGGAGTGTGAAAGGTAAGTTTGAGTTTCAATGAAGGCCCTGATACTTCTGTTGTGTCCTTTCACTGTACTCAGAAGCCATATTCATTTGGTTCTGTGTCAAAGCTGCAATGTTACTACTAGCCCAACAGAGCTTAAAATTTTGAATCACTGTTCCTGTTAATAACCAGTCTGTTAATAATTTTTAATCAAGGATTTGAAGGTGAAGATATGAGAAGTAATAACACAGGAAAAATATGTTTAGTGCCAAGTCTGGTTAGTCTCCTGGATAGTTGGGATTGTATTGTACAGGCTCTGCATGGTTTGGCTCCTCAGTACCTGTCTGAACTATTATCGCCCTACTCCCCACCTCCCCAACCTTCACTCTTCTAATTCTGGTCTCCTACTGTAACTGTCCCCCAAGCCCGTCTACGTTGTATGGGTGACAGGGCCTTCTCCTGTTATGCCCCCAAGTTCTGGAACTCAGGATATCAGAGAGTCACCTTCTCTAAACTCCTTCAAATCCAGACTCAAAACCTTCTTCATTAAAAGAGCCTTTACTTAACTGGTTCCATTCTTTACCCCTCTGCTCTTACTTTACTTAGTACCACCATCCACAGTCTCCTCTGTGTATTGTAATTGTGTTTTATTTTGTGTATGTTTTTTATTTAATATTGTTGTCATTCTGTAAAGTGCTTTAAGAAGCCACCTTAAAAGGCGCTATATAAAATAAAGTTTATTATTATTATTTTGTTCTCAAAAACCTGACAAAACAAAGTAGGACTGATTGATTACATTCTTCAACAGAACTACAGTATATTCTTCTTTACAGTTCTTTTAAGTTCTTCTGCATTTCAACTTGTTGATGTTGTTCAAATGTAGATATAATCGATCGCATAGGATGGCTTGTGTTGCTGTCATTGAAGTGGGCCTAAGCCAACAGCCCGACTGACTCACTATGGGAAGAAATACTGCTCCAAACTTTTCCTTTGCTCAAGCTTGTCCTGCATACTTTTCTGCACGTTTAATATCAATCAAGACACTCCCTACTCCTGAAATCAAGAACAAATGCTCTGTTACTGCCAGTTTTATTGTCACCAATACAGTTAAGCTTCCAAAACCAGAATAAAACATTAATTACAAGAAGAACAAAGACTTTGGAAAAACCTACAATAAGCTTAATTGAAGAGCAAAAGCTCCTGTTTTGTTTGAAAAAAAAACAGTTGAAAAGTAAACATTTGTTGATTCCATACAGTACATCACCAGAGCTTAACTGCAACATTACATCATCAGTTCACTGGTCACTCCAGTAATTAAGCATTTAACCTTTTCGTGCCACTGGATGCAGTGTAGTCTGTCTTTTTTCTATTTTTAAATCTAAATTAATAATCTATTTATTCATCCCCTAAATGTAGCACCGGAGGCTTTTGTTACCTTTTTTGCATTATTCAAAACATCAAATAATTAAAGCTTGCTCTTGTTGCTTTTGTTGTTCCTGGCCTTGAATAGAGGAAAAAAACACAAGGTTTCTCTGAGGTTTTAGAATGGAAATTTTTTCAGTGCCACATCTTCTGCCAGCATCATGTCCCCCTCCTTCGTAGCTCCCAAACCCTCCATTACACACACAAATAAGCAATGTAACAGAGCCACCCCATAAACAAGTCCAGGCTGTTTTCTCCATAGTTCATCTAAACGAAATGATGGTGATGCGTTGCCTTCATTTCACCACAGCCCCAAAGGAAAGTGGTGAGAGTGACATTCTTAGGAGGGAACTTTCCATAAAAAATTCACTACAATTTATCTTATGGTATTTATGACAAGCTCTTGTCATCAGTATAGCGTTTGGAAGTTGTCACTTGTGCGCTAAACCCTCTTAGCAGGAAGGCTGCTGTGAAATTCTTCAGAGTGATGTGACCCGACTAGCAAATAATTGGTTTAAAGATCATGCTGATTCAGAATTATCTGACTTTCCCTGTTCTTCCTGCTTGGTTTAAACAATACAATATAATGTTGTCCCCCTCACATAGGAACTTAAACTATTACCCATTACTCTGGATTCACATGTATCAGATGCTATATTTGTCAAAAAGCACCAACAGTATGACCCAGAGTGATGGCTCTGGGCTTCTGCATGCCCGTTTGCTTTGTTTAAAAATTCCTGGCAACATGTGTGGTGACAACTGATTTTGAGCAAATGTGCAAATTACAGTATGTTGTAAATGGAAAGAAAACTTAGTAGTAACGAAGCGGAAAAAAGTTTGTAAAGGTCTCACTTCTTACATAAAAATGTATGCTTTCATTTGAGTGTGTTTAATACAGTAAGTGGTCTTTGCAAGTTAAAAAATGTTATTTTCTCTAACAATCGACACACAGAAACCATGTCTTTAGCATCTGGTGGTGTATTTATTGTTGTGGCATCATTCTGCAGCTGTCTTCAGCAGGAGTCCTTCTCAAGCAATGGTACCGTTCATATCTTTTCACCTTGGTGAAATGTTATTGATCTGCTGTAATCCAATGATTTGTTTCATGTCAAATGCATTTTAAACAACCAGCTTTAAGACATCGAAGCAAGTCTTGTGTACAGCGTGTATGAGATAATATTCTTTGTTTAATTGGGCAAATCCAATTTTATTAGCTCATAGTATTCATAACGGTGGTGGATGTTATATTGCTACCTTGTTCAGTATTGGGGCATTTTGTGTTTCCCTTGTTCAGAAGATGTGACATGTTTATAGATACGGTTAATCTTTCCTGCTGTTCCTCCAACTATTATTATCATCATCTTTATGATCATCATTAGCTTTATTTAGGCACTGTACATGGTTTAGAGTAGCGTAATTATCTCATATATTTTTCTGTCATATACAGGACAATAATCTCCTGTGATTCCTGTGGTGAAATCTTAGTGAAAGCTAATTGATAATTGATGCTGCGTGCACATCAGATCTGGGCAATTATCCTGCTAAATAATTTTGTCTCTTGATCTGTGTACACTTTCAAGGTACATCCGTTTAAACAGCAACCACTTCATTAGAGGCCTGTTTTATTTACTATGTCATACCTAGCTAGCCTGACACTTTTTTTCTCATAACACCCAGGGTTCAGGCTCAAATATTTGCTGTTATAATTGCTGCACTGGCTTTCAAGGTAGTAATGGGGTAAACAGTCAGTAAAGCAAAGGTAAATACAAATGGAAGACAGGAGCCAACCTGGTGATTTTGAAAAAACTACTCATGTTTGATGAAACGGTTCACTCATATTGATCTGTACTTCAGATCTCTCAATCTTATTGATTTTAGGACTAGCAGCAATGAAGCTGATAAATATAAGAGATCTAGAGATTTTATTTTTTTCATTTTGAACGGTAGCTGAACTATAGCTATGGAACCCTTTTGAGGCCTTTGTGCACAGCTAAAGCAAATGACCTGTTGTTAAGTTGAAAGAAACCTTCTCTCTATCTCCTCCTTTTGTACTCGATGCTGACATTCCTGCTACTGTGGGAAGATCTCTCACTCTTGGAGTCTCCTCCTCCTGTCCGCTCCAGTTACAACCATTCAGACACCTAAATATCCTTTGTTAGATGATACATTTAAAGCTGCAGTCCAGAGAACCATCCCCCTACTTCCTTCCATATTGCTGGTGATTATCCTAGGCAAATTTAAGCCTAGAGTGAAAAAGCACAATTAAGTATTTGCATAGGAGCTATGCAGACTGAGCAGACATACCACAAAGGTCTAGTATGAAATGCAGGTTTCTGATTGTAGCCATGGACCATTCACAAAACACAAATCAGTCTTATCTACTTATGGAAAATATCTAATTTAATTCCTACATACATGCAGTTATCAACAATGGTACACCTTCATTAGAAGGTGTGTTGCAATAATATGGTTTTACCTTTGCACAAATACTACAATTCAGTCATTCGTTTTATTAAAAAAAACAGAAAAAGAATAGTACACAGCTGGGTATTTACATATTTTGATTAATGAAAAACAATACTCCTGTACACACCACATTGTGTAAACCAGCTGTGAATACCAGAAGAAGGCACAACAGCCGAAACTTTGTGCTTCTCCTTTCTATTTTTCAGTGTGGAATTAACTTTTACTTGTTTCTTTCCAGCCAGCACAATCTGACACAACTCCCCACTTAAACATTTTTGTATGCCTTTTAAAGAGATGCATACTGTGCCACTCAGACAAACGTGAGTCATACTGTACATGCAGTCATTGTCACAAATGGCGATTAACTCAAGTTGACAGTTCTGGTGAGAAAATGTGAATGTGATGTGGAACTGTAGACAGGATATATGACCTTGAGTTGATCCAGTTCTCTCTGAGACTAGCTAAATGCACACTCAGCTCAATCTCTTGTCTTCCAGAGTCACTAATTTAGTGACAACTGCCACAGGAGTGTGAAATAGTGGCTGACGACCATTAGGGTCAGATATCTTATCTTCTTCCCACCTTTTGAAGTCCACTGAAGGTGAAACAAAATATTTGAAGGGCTCAGACAACTAAAACCTCTTCCCATAAATACATTTTTGAAGAAATTTACAGTTTAAAGTGTTTCGAAATTGTGTAAAACACTTAATATTTTTAAATAAACACCAAGTATTCAAAGTCAGCTTCAACCTACAGTATAAGTCATACTTCATTTAATTTTTGTTCACAGTTGTGAAAAGACAATTTACACTCTTCAATTCAATATTATTATTAATTTACTGCTTAAGCTTTTATCTAAAGCAACTCGTATTTATACCCCTTTATACAGCAGGGTATTATACTGCAGCCATTCGAACAAAGGACCTCGCTCAAGGGTACTGCAATTTACTCAATCAAATTAATTTTTAAGTAAGTTTAATTTTGTTGAAAATCTTCTTGTGGAAGTTATCCTCCTTGATGTCCTTGCAATCTTTTTTGTGCACTGGAACTGCTGCAATTGCTTAAAGGGACATTTGGTGAAAATAGAAGCAAAACCCCCCAAAAAATGTGGTTTAATGTTTTGGAAAACCAAACCAGTGTCTCATTAGTCATGGTTTGCTTGTCTCCTGCTCTCATAGGTAAACACACAATCTTCCAGTTACGAGTCCAAAACCCCAACTGCTGCTGCTTAAATATGGAATTGGAGGGATGTGAACACTGCAGTAAAGCATTGGAGGAAATAAAAGAGGCAGGAAGCCCTAATTAATCAGAAATTGTGTTGCTTAGGCCCTGCTGAGAAGAAAAGATGGCTCTGCCAAAATCCAGTAATGAAAAGTTAATTGAGCTCTCAGGCTCACCTGTCTACTTCTTTGCAAACAAAGGACCAACTTCAATCAAGTTCACTTCATTATTTTGCAACAAAGGACAAGTTAAGCTGCAGTACATTCAATCAGACTGATTTTCTTCCTGCTCAACACATTTCTTAGGCACCCCTTTTCTTAGAGACACACATTACCACCGTATAAATGAGACGGGAATATAAATAAAAAAGTTTCCACAGACAAGTGTGCAAACTAAAGCAGGACCAGCTGTTGACACGTACAATTCAGGTTTACGCCCTTAAGGGTTACAGGTGATTTTGTATGGAGTGCTTTATTTTTAAAGAGTCTAGTTCAAGTAAATACCTTCCAAATTACTCCATTTACATTCTTTGGATCTCTACACCAGTTCTGCTGTATAACCTCCAGGAAGACAGGCACAATGCTTAGGACATTCAACAAATCTTTTAATCTCAAACGATAGACAATGAAATGTAAGAATGACTGAGTGAACACATAAATTATAGCTTAGGTACTAGCTTTTAGACAAAGAGGTAGCATGTGATTTAAAAAAGATCTTTAGGTGCTTGAGAGGCCAGAGTTATAGAATAAAGTGATGAATCTGTCAGAAAATGGCTGAGTAGCCAAGAAAAACAAGTCCCTTGTCAAATTCCCAGCAATAAAAAGACTTACTCTCCGACTTATAGATGTTTCAGTTGCAGTCATCAGCAGTGGCAAAAGCCGCAATGAAAAGAATTACAGTAGTTTTCAACAATTAAAATTCTAATCAGTCTGAGGTTGAAAATGGCATTGTGCAGACTACAGTATATTTGATTCCGTCATAAAGTGTGCTTTGGAAACATTTCAGCAATATTTTGTAAGTGTTTATAATAGGCATTCTTACATTTATCTTTTATAAAGAAACCAATGATACAATGCTAATGCAGCAAATCACCCAACCATACAGGACTAAATTTCGTTTTATATGTTCTGGCACACTCCTATAAGAAAGAATACAAACTGGCTTTTTTTAGGTATTTAATGGTTAATAGCGTTATCATGTACAGTACCTGGAAAATGTTGTGAGAAGAAATATCCATTTTTTTTTTCAATATCTGAGTTCCACAGCAATTTGGATAAAATGTGTCTGCTTAAATGTGCTTCCACATAGTTTCCATTTATCTGATCTAGTTTGTGTTTTACTGTTGATTATGAGGACTCTCTTCATTTCTTCTCTGAACTGATTTCAGAGTAGCAATATCTCTCTTTCATCTTGGTGGCCAAAATTATACACAATATTCTAAATGACAGCTTTCTAGTGCATTGTACAGCTTTGATAACATCCCTTAACTTGAATTCTGTATGTTTGACTATATATTTTAATATTGTTTGCTCTCACTTTGCCTGGAAGGTGAAAATGATTTGTCTGCAAAAACACATTAGTCTCTTCAAGCTCAATGTTCCTCATAGCTTATAAATATGGTTTATATTTTTGGTACAGTGCCTTCTTGCAACACCCAGCATACTTTGCATCTTCTACAATATTTGATAATCCTCTTGGTTTGGTATCGCCTGCAGACATGACTGACTAGCTTGCTATCTATACTAGAATCTATATTGATATAAATTAGATCCCTGCGTATTAGATTGGAGATTTGACTTAAACTGTCATAAACTGGAGTATGACAATAAGTCTTTTAAAGCAAGACATTGGTTCCAGCATTTCATATAAAACAACTGCAGTATAGTAGTGTACTTACCATCATAAGGTACTGTATGCTTAATAACAGAAAGAGTTCCCAACTTTCTCCTTTACTTTTCATAATACTTTGCTTTCCTGAAGGAGGGTGTCTATAGAAGTGCACTATGTGAGATTTGAGGAGTTAGGTGTGTGAATGTAAAAAGGCATCAGAATTCATTTGAGAACTTAGATCAAAAGGAAACTAAAGAAAAAATCCTTGCCTAGAGAGCTCTGGATGAACGTTCTTCTCAGATGCTCTTTTTGGAGTATAAGATTAAGTATAAGAAGGCACCTACCTTGTGTAAGATTTTTATATTGTGAATCTGAAATCAAGGACAGTGGTTGGCATTTCAGCTGATCACCTTACTGAGCACAATCAATATGGCACGATTAAAATGTTTGCTCAACTATTTGAGCCCTAGCTTTCCCCTTGACTTTCGCTCTGTACCAGATTTGTCTGAATTTAGCCTACTTAACTCAGATCAACTTACAAAAATTAACACCTGTAAAACAACTTCTTGTTTCCTAGATCCCATCCCTACCTCTCTGCTGAAAGCTTGCCTCCCAGACATCTCCCCGTTAATTGTCAACATCATCAACAGTTTCCTTTCTCTGGGTGTGGTTCATGCTGCCTCAAAGACAGCATCAATCACTCCTATACTGAAGAAACCTGGCTTGGAGTCTGATATAATGATATAATAAACTACAGTGCAGACCAATCTTTAATTTATGATTTCTATCTAAGGTTTTAGAACATGTTCTGTAGTTGCACATCAATTACAGGCTCATATGATAGCTAATGACTTGTTTGAGCCATTTCAGTCTGGCTTTCGCTCAGATCATAGCACTGACATTGCTCTTGTCAGGCTTGAGAATGATTTACTTACTGCATCTGACTCGGGGATGTACTGTAAGTATTCTTATTGTCACGAAGCATTTTTGAGACAAACACGGGGAAAAAGACTAGGATTGGGGCTGGAAGAATAGGGGGGCATGTCCAAGGTGCGCTGGTGCTCGGGGGGGCGTTGCCAAGGCAAAAAAGTCAATCACAGTGTACCTCAGGGTTCAGTCTTGGGACCACTGCTTTTTATTTTTTATATGCTTCCTCTTATCCAAATTAAACACAAACATGGTCTTTAGGTTCACTTTTATGCAGATTATTCTGAGATTTATGGTAAAACGTCTTCACCCTCAGTTATCCCCCCTTCGTCACTTGTCTCTTGTTTGCATGACATCAAACTGGTTGACATCAAATTCCTTGAAGCTAAATAGTGACAAAACAGAAATGTTAATGGTGGGTAGCAGATCTTAGATGGAAAGAATGAAGGGCTTCACACTAATAGTGGATGGCTTCCACCATTCATGCCTCAGCCTTAGTTAGGAATCTGGGAGCCACACTTGATCCTCTCCTGTCTTCTGAGTCACATGTGAGCTATTTGACTAAGATATATTTCTTTCACCATAGAAATATTGCCCGCATTAGGCAATTTCTATCAATGTCCAAAGCTGAGAACCGGAGTTTTATTGGCTTGATTTCTCCACCTCTTTACTCTATGGGCTCCCTACTGTAACTGTCTTCTCAACAAGTTGCAATATGTTCAAAACTCTGCAGTTAGACTACTAACCCACACCAGACCTTGGCAACATCTCGCTCCTACACTTAAGTCTCTACGTTGGTTGCCTGTAATGTCACATATTCAATATAAGATCTTGTTATTGACTTTCAAGGCTCTAAACAATCTGGATCCATCTGATACCTCTGACCTCCTCTGTCTTTATACACCATTCAGCTGAGGCTGGTCCTCTGCTCACCCAGTACCCAGGACTAATCACAGACTTATGGTAACTGTGCCTTTTCTGTAGCTGCTCCAGTGTTATGGAATGCCCTTCTTCCGACTCTACAGAGACAAATTCTTTGACTCTCTTCAAATCCAAACTCTTTACCACAGTCTATGTCAGATTGCTCTATACTGTATCTTCATAAACTTGTATGCACTTGTTTTTTTATTTTTCTTGTACTGTTTTTTTTATTCACTGTGTACAGTGTCCTTGGGTTTGGAAAGTTGCTTTACAAATACAAGTTTATTATTATTATTATTATTATTATTATTATTATTATTATTATTTCAAGAGCCCCTTCTGGGTTGTGTCTCATCATGATTAACTGAATGAAATCATAAACTGGATCTTCCATTCATGATGCTGTTTCACCAGTAAATGAAGTTTAATTTTCAGCTATTGACATATTCACCTAATTGTTTATTAAAAAGTCCTAAGGAATCAACTAGCTTGGTGCAATAAGGCTGGTGGACTATATAACCTCCATGTTAGGAGCACAGCTGGCATCAATTAATCTTCATTATTCAATCTCCTCTTCCTTCACTATTTAAACCCTCCAATTCACTCCTAGTCCTCACTTGGTATTAGGAATCTATCCACCTCCTGAGCTTGTATCGTCCCCTACCTCTGACCACCGACACGAAGACCCATCTAGTTTTGGACCTCTCGACAACCCTTTTGTCTCGCCTCTTTTCGGATTTGTTTGCCTCGCTGATCTCTCGACCCGGATTCGACCTCGCCTGGAACTACTGACCACTCTGCTGCCTCGCCCTTCTCGGACCCGTAAGCCATCGGTCTCTCTTAGGGTTCATGATAACTCACTCTCAACACTCCACTGTAATCCTCTTATTGTAGTTCCTTCTTCTGTGAGTTCCTTATGGGAAGATTACTTTGCTCTTCCTATGTTTTTTTAGATATATATTTGTCACAGGATAAATCCAACTTTGCCAGTTTTTTTTTGAAGTGACAAACTGGCGGTTAGTCAGCGAACTAACGACAGTGAAAGATGCCCCTGAGACACTAGGTGGCCTGTCCCTTTTTCCTGAGGACAGGAACTTCACTGGCATCATTGCTAACTATGAAATTAATGGTGCATTAAAAATCTTTCGTGCTATGAAGGATATGAATGGTAAAAATACTATAAAAGACACATTTTTAAGAAACTGCATTTAAAGAGTTCACCATGGACTGTAGAAGAGGATGCAATCATTTTGTTTCAGTGTGGTAAAGTGATTAATCAGCGCAAAACTAAGAAAATAATTAAGGTTTTACCGAGTCCTGTCTTAGGGGAAATCTGAATCATGGGATTCTTGTGTGTACTATAATGACAGATAATACTACATATTTAGGATTCCTTTAAATTTACAGCATGAATTCCATTCTTCCACTCTGTTTATCTGTTTCACTCTTGTCAGGAGCATTCATAGTCATACAATCCCTTTCTCCTCTCAAAATGCTGTAAGCAGCCAATTGGTAACCCCCATGCCAAACAATGCAACATATTCGTATGGTTCTTTAACAAAATATATTATGCCTAAAGTAAGCAGTCACTGACATTACCTTCTGTAGACATACATGACAACAATGTACTTTTCTACTTTCATCAATTGGAGCTTCTGTTATTTTAATACAGTTTATGCTGCCTATATAACTGAGTTGGTAAAAAGAGACTTACTAACTGTCCTTGACCCTGGTTTTTGAGCATTTGTTACTAAACTCTTCAGTGAGTTCCTGAAATATGGTAATGTGTCTGCTGCTATTACAGTTGTGTAGAAATCCTAACTACTTAACTCTTACTGCCATATTTCCAGCTTGCCCTTTCTGCAAAAAAAATGTGGTGATAGGTGGTGAATGGTAAAAATACTATAAAAGACATGTTTTTAAGAAAGGCACCTCAGTTACATACTGTACACAGTGCAGCTTTTGATACTGCCGATCACAGCATGTTACAGGATTGTGTGGAAAATTGTCTGGGGATACAAATACGAGTACAAGACAATGTACCTTTGCTGGTTTTGCTCAAGTTTGACTGCCAGGAGCCAGTTTGTAAATCTTTTAATGTGATGCTGTTCCACAGCTTACTGCATTGAGTCTATTACTCCATACTATTTAAATGTTCCTTCTTGGTCAGCTTATTTTGACCAAGGTCAGACTTTGTGGACTTGGATTTTACCACTATGCTGATGGAACTGTATATATTTGCATAGCAACTCTGTTCTTTCTGATAATTACATTAATTATCACATCAAAAGTCTGATCTTTAGATATGGATGTAACACAGCTTTTTCTTAAGCTGCTTTTCAGAAGTGTGACACATCCGAGGTTATCTTCACAGGCTCAAAGACTGAACAATTTTGAACTTTGTAACAAGTGAACTTGGTGGATTCATTCATTGATTTTGACAATGCTGATGAAACCTGTTATGGAAATGAGAAAACTATGACCCTGTATTGTCATTATTATCCTCATTATCAAGCACATAAAGGACATTTTCCTCCACCTCTGTAGCACAGCTCAGTTAAAACTATACTCTGCCTGTCTGGTGTTGAAATATTCAGATATACCCATATAGTCTTAAAGTTTGCACTCAAGTGATTATGGTGATTGCACTCAAGTGATGACTTGAAGTCAATTAATATGCTCCAGTGCAGTATCTGTCTCCAGATGTCATTGATACTTCTCCAGGAGGGTCTCTGCACAGTAAGTTGTCTCCTGTGATCATCCCACCAGCAACCACACCCGAAGAAGGCTCCACAACCGAAACATTGTGTTTCCTTTCTTCTCTTTTCAGCATGGAATAAACCTTTGACTTGTTCCTTTGCAGCCTACGCATGCTGACGCAACTACCTACTTAAACTACTTCATCCCACCAGCAAGTCTAGTGCTGAACAAATGGGCTTCTGGATCTACTGACAAACTCCACATTAACACAGCTGCTCAGAGCCCTGGACAAAGGCAGCTCTACCAGTCTTGAACACTAGATAATGGCTGTGCTACCAGCAGCAGAAGTCCCTGGGATGGATAGGACTTCTCACCCTCAATCCTCAGGATCCAGTCGTATCTCTCCTGTTTGGCCAAGCTCCTGCCATGGTTCCAACATTTCCATCCAGATCTGTGGATCACAGGGGTCCAGGAAGGACACAGTAGCATCCAGGCCCTGGGTATCCCCTGGCCAGTGTGATTACAGGCAGTGACTTTCTGTGGGAGAGCAATGGGCTGAAAAGGTATGAGTGTCAAATTAATAATAAACATGTTTATAATACTTCGTGAAGGGTGTGTGGATTAAAATGGTATTTTTTAATGAAAACTTTGCCAAAGTCCTACACCTTAGCAGAACACTGAATGATGTTGTGCGTTTTTTTAAGAAATAAAAACCCATCACAGAGCAACAATGAACAAAGCTTCCCTTCTGTTCAGCCAAGACACAGTGAGGCCAGGAACGTCTGACATTAATACATTTGTGAAGCTGTTGAGTTGCTGTTGACTTTCATGTGACAGAATAGTGACAGAGGTCAGTTAAAAGCATGCTGTTCTCTGTTTTCGACTTAACTATATCTAAACTAGACAGTATGCAAGTGAGCTTTTCTGGAAAGAGAACAGTCCAGTCAGTGCTGTGGCTGTGCACCTGCCAGGGAGTCCTGTGTGTCTCCCTCTCCCTCGACATGGTGATCTCACCCACATTCTGAGACGCCCCCATTGCAGCTTCTGCACCTGCTCATCTCCTGCTCACACTCCCTGGCCCTCCTCCTTCTGCACTCTCTCCTTGGCAGGGTCTGATATCCACTCTGCCATGCGCTGCTCTGCCTGACGCATGCAAGGGAGGCCAGGTGTCACTGTTCAGATACACACTGTTAAATGGACGCACCTGTAGACACCCATAGAGGTCTGACCTGTCTTCCTTTTTTCCGTCAAGAATAGATTACTTCAACCCGTTCTGGGGGGTAATCAACAGGCTTCAGTAAACCCTGAATTTAGTAGCCTGTTACAAACTAAAAGTATTCCACAGTTCATACATAACTCCTGTCTTCTGTAAACTGCATCCCTGTGAAATTTAAAATGGGTTTAAAAAGTGTTCTTGTTCACGTACAATATGAGGCTAAACTGAATGGTTTAGCTTCAGGCTATTTTAAGGACTTACAGCATGAGCATAGTCTAGCTCTTAATCTGAAATCTGCTGGTTTTGGCCTTCATACTCAGCCAAAGTCCAGGCTCTACAATGTGGAGCCTCTTTGAGTGCAACAACAAGTCTGTGGAACTCAATGCCCAAATCCTTTAGATTTAGAGTCTCTAGAAGTACAGGTCTATAGAAACAGATTTTCAAAAAGATCAAACTGTAAAGATGTACAATTCTACATTTCTTTTTTGTACCAAGTACACAATGTATATCCACCCATTTTCTAACTGCTTTATCCAATATAGAGTCACAGGGGGAGACAGATTGACAAGCAACAGGCTCAAGGCAGGATACCGCCTGGATGGGATGCCAGTCCATTACAGCTTACACAAACACTAATCACTGCTCCACCAAACAGACATATTTTGATTAATAATATTTTGTGTTTTAGTATTTAATATTACAGTATATTTTATTTACTCAGCACTAGTCATTTCTGTGCCTGTTCCATTGTACATCCTATCACAGTGTTGCCAAGCAGGATTTTAGCTAAAAAAACAAATCTGTTACTTTCCTTCATTTATTATTAAGCGTATTAAATTTCCAGGATGCTGGATCTTAACTGGGGCTTTGCTTTCTTCTTGGGTTTGCTTGGTTGTTATGACAACCCTTTGTTATATTAAACAAAGAAATTTTATAAATGTACATCTGAATGCTGAACTTCTCAGTTTTTACGTGTCTGAGTTAACAGTGCTCTGCTAATACAAAGCAACTTTACTACAGTAAAAAAAACTATCCTTAACAGCTTTATCATAGGCATACACTTTTTATCTAGAGAGATTATTTAAATTTTTTCCTGATAAGGTCAGTGGTAGATTGAATTTTTCATATCCATACATTTGTTATAGATTTATCAGCAGAATTTACATAAATATTTAGTCAAATCAGCTAAGTATTACAATGTTTGCTTCATAAGTGTATAATTTATTGTAGTGGTCTTTCCCACATGCCTTTCTTTTGCATGCACAACTCTAGGATATTCATTAAAGACTGGATTTGCATACTGAAAATAGCTAACAAATCCTAATTAAAATAAAATAAAAATTCGCATTTAAATGAATGAAGTCTTCCCTGCATATATAAATGTTGAAATGTAATCACATCATTAATTTATTTGTGTGTGAGTGTTATTAATGCCCCAAATTAATGATCCATGAACCTTCCCTCAGAAAAACACAAGGAAGAAGATGATTATCAGTAATGGAGAGCAGTGAGAAGCATGAGGTTCTTTTCACAAACAACAACAAACACATGTTATAGATTACACTTTTATATAGAAAAATTAATGAATATTAGGAGTATTAGGAACATAATTAAAAGATAAGTGTATCAGCTTTACCAGAGGTTACACTGTAATGGACTAGGTTCCTATCCAGGAGGTATGCGATACTCACAGGTTTGAGAGAGGACTTTCTTTATCTTATACATTATTTTAGTGTTTCATTTCATTTTATTTTTTCTTATTTTTTATTTATAAAATCTTGTGTTGCAGTGCTTCTGAATAGTCATTTGAAAGCTTTGCTGTTTTTCTTATTTTGTGATTCTATCTGAAGTAGTTTAGCAGCCTGTGACCAGAACTGTTAATTCAAACAACAGCATCTAGAGACAACATAAGAGCCGTCACAGAATTATCTTGTTAAGCATTTGAAAGTTGTAGAGAAATCCACACCTTTGATTTAAAAAGAAGTACATGTTATTATCTGTGAGTCCAAATGGTAGACAGGCATGGTAGTAAACAGACCTGAAAAAGCATTATCATCACAGTCTGGAGTAGTGCCTATCTGTAAGAGATCTTTTTGCTTTGTGCTTTTCATTTCACACAGGGAGTTTCTGTCATCCACCATCAAATGTAATGATAAATGTCTTTCAATAGGAAAATCCTCTGCCGTCATTCTATACTGTATCTGATCAATGAGCAGAATATATAATAAATTACCCAAGATCCAGTATCTGTCTCTGTTCTACATGTTGTCTGGAAACGCTTAGTGTATCTGTAGATTGTTTTAAACTTGTTTCATAACCCATATAAAGTATAGGAGGAAAGTGAGTTAAATAAATGGAGGAGGCTGAGATATTTGTGACATACAGTATATATACAGACCTTTAACTTCATCTCGGTATGAGTTAAATCCATATAACTATGGTTTTAACAATGATTTACCCATTATTAAAACACAGTGTTGTGAATTAAGAAAGGGAAAAGATGCAGTTATTTACACCATGTTACCTTCACAGTAACCCTGTTTTCCTTGTCTTACTAATACCCTAAAATTTATTCTGTGCTAATCAGGAGAAGTGATTTAAAATATGTAACAACATATCTGTTTCCTCATTGAGCACAGTATTATGTAGTCAATATTTAACGGGAAAAATAGATTAAAGGGTTTCTCACTAAATGAATATTTATCAGTTTCCTTTTCCTGCATTTAATCCCATTAGTGGATTATTTAATAAGGTACACCGGAGCTCAGAAAGACAGACAACTAAGCCAATATTGTGTTTTGTAAATAAAAAAAAAAAATCCTGTGATTTGCGTGTAGGAGAACAATTCCACATTCAGCCCTGTAATGTATGCATTGAGAATTTTATCTTTTTACACAGTTTCATGTGTCTCATTAAACAAATCCTTTCCTGTGTTTTTTGAAAGAAAGGGGGTAGTTTTTCCGAACACAGTTTTGAATACTTTTCATGTATGTGCAGCACATCTGGAAATATAGGATGCTCTCTGTAGCACTTCAACAATGAACTGCAACAGCAGCTGCAAACTATTTCCAGGCACACATTAGAAATAACACATTTAGTGTGGAAGACAATTAAACTCCACTGCTAACACATTTTAAAACTCCCTTTACACAGTACGGTAGTAAATATTCACAACTGACAAGCACTTTGTGGTGAAATATAAAACAATGTTTTCAGAAAGCATATTTCCCCCTTCTCAGTGCTATAAAGAAATCATTCAAAATCAGAAGATCTAATTGCAAATAAAGCATTCACTGAATGTGGTAAGCATCCAATGTAAGAAAATAGATGCAAATTTGTGTTAAGAACTTTTCTCCCCAGAAATAGAAATAAACCCATATCTCTTGAAACCATATTCCACTTACAATTTAGCATACATATGACTTTGATTTTAAATTGATCTATATGCACATAAATGAGTGAGAGGAAAGGAATGCACAATATTATAGCTTTCATGCTTTTGCCATTTCACTAGATGTTAGTTGTGTTTGCAGTTTATTATCATAGAAATAGTCTTTGAACCAGCAGAAAATTGTTCTCAGTCTAAGCATAATAAAACACAGATGTGACTCCTATAATATTCATCATGTTTTTTTTTAAGTTCAGAAATAAACAAACCACATAGTTAATGACAGTTTATGCAAATTCCACTTTCAGATTCCTTTCTAAGAATATGCTAATACATCACAATATACAGTATACTGTAGATATCAGATACAAGTCAAACAAACCAATAATGGCCTCCTTATTAAGTGCTGCAACAATTAAAATAAAAAAAATCAAATTAATGTGAAGCCAAATATGAAATACTGCATAGCTTTATTTAAAAATGATCAAAATGAAATTGGAGAAGTCTTTAATTATGTTTTAATTCAAGACAGTTATCTGTAATTCAGTTTATTCCTGTTATTTTTTTCTCGATGCAT